>NC_143572.1:75400000-75575000 GCF_054136105.1 Typopeltis vanoorti | reverse complement strand
ACATTTGTTTGTTATTTTGAAATTTGAATTGCAAATTGTTCTACAGTTATAAGTAAGCGAAAGAAAAATAATTTACTTAAATAAAAGAACGGGAAATTATAAACACCCCCAAATGGCTAATATAAATTAAAATGCCAATAAAGCGTGTGAATTTCGAATTGCGAGTAAGCAATCTTAAAGGATTTCATGTGTGGGCAGACTTGAACTCGTTTGTTATACGAATTGACAGTATTTTAAAATATTTTAAAATATTTTAAATTTTAGCGTTTAAATTGAGAATTCTGGAATATTTAGGAGTTTTTAAGCTCTTTTAACGTTCCACTCCCCCTTTATTTTGAGGAGACGAATATTAATTTATTGAATTTGAATTTTAATCATTTTATTTTTTATTTTTTGTTATTGCTTTTCTCTGTTTTCTAGACTTCATAGCATTCCCATTGTAGTTTCTCACTCTCCATTTCTTGCATTTGTCTTGGTCAGTTCCTTTAAAATGTCTTAAAACACATTAGGTGGCGGTGGAGATAGTTCTTATTTTAAATTTCACATCGTTTTGACTCCCAGTTATCATTTTCGTTCGTTTTTGAAGGAGGAGAAACTCTGCCATTTCTATAAGTAACTGGATAAATACCTTCGGTCGAATTTTCAAAGGTAAGATTCAAATCCAGGTCTTTCCACTGAATGCTTCTTACTGGTCTACAGATGCACCTGAAAAGATATTGACGACAGGTGGCAATGTTCCAAATAACGAGCACTGCTTGTTTTAATTTATGTGTTGTTTATGAGTTCGGAAAATCCCGTTTTTCTATTTTTATAAGAAAATTTATCAACTTATCCTCGATATTTTGGAAACATATATGGGAACCATGTTCTCCAAGTAGAACATGGTTCACACGTTTTGTTACGGTTTTAGATAACTTTAAATGTGCCAGATTTCATTCATACAACTTAAATCCCAATCGGAAACATAAAGATTACAAAAAAAATTTAAAATTCAGATGAGGTTCTGTTTAATTTGTAGATGTAGGAAGTAATTCCTTGCTTATAGTTTGGCTGTTGTTTTAACTTCGTGATACTGCTTGAAAAGATATGTAAACCTTTCTCTCTCTCTCTCTCTCTCTCTCTCTCTCTCTCTCTCTCTCTGTCTCTCCAATATATTTCAGGCTGCTCGTTAGAATCACATCTCTTTCCATGCCTGCTGTGTTTTTTAATTAACTGTGGGCGCACTGGAAGCGAGACACAAGTCTACCATCATATCTTCAATTAAAAGTAAGAGTACGCAACTAGCTAGCAAATTTCAGATGTTTATGTAAAACTAAATTAATTAATATCTCATTTGAATGAGTAATGAGATAATTAGATGTCGTTAAGATATGTTTTGCCTACATGTCGCCACTGCTGCATATGAAGCGTGAGTATCAGACAGCAAATTCCGTACCTTTGGCTCTGCTGAAGGTAGTTGGATGATCTCATTGAAACGATGATTCTAGATCTTCGAAATATTGCAAAAGCCAAACATTCGGGCAATTTATTTATTTTTTAAAATTTTCTTGGTGGCATCTTAATCGATTAAAAAAAATTGGTGTTTGTTCATTGGATTTCGTCTCTCAGAAGATCTCAATAATGCGGAGAACATTTAAGTCTAAATCATGTGACCCGCACCGCCATTTTTCTTTATTATATCAGTAAGCATGAATGTAAACACAATATCAATGTTGTATTCAAATAGTATCCTTCCGATCACACACTTTTTTTTTTCATTAATTCTACGAGTTTTTCCATTTATCTGTAGGTGGTGTTCCGATGAGCACTACGTTTATTTATAAAACAGAAATTTCTCTTGCAGTATTACCCGAAGGCGACCCAGTCATAGAAGGATTGCTGTCCCGATATCGAATAGGAGATGACGTCAACGTCACATGTATTTCCGGTCCATCAAAGCCAGCTGCTGTGCTGAAGTGGTTTATAAACGGAATAGAGGTAAATAAATGGAAGTCGTTACATAACGAGTGTTTCATTCACACATTTTTGCGTCGTTCTTTCCAAACAGACGATTTTAACAAGTGCAGCTGTTGAATTCGATTCATTTTACAGGCTCCAAGTTCCTACTTAACCCATTATTCACTGCGGAGACATCCAAATGGATTGCAGAGCACCGAACTACGCCTGTCCTTCACAGCCGAACCCAGTCATCTTCAGTACGGATTGATGCCCCTGAAATGTACGGCCGTGATATCGCAAGTTTACTCCGAGAACAGTAATGCATTCTTGTTGACGGATAATTCAGAAGCGTCTTCCCAATCCACCGGTAAGTTCAGACAGTGACGAGCACTTCATTAGTCGGTAATTAATTGAGTAAACAATGTTTAAAAGTGTTCACTGCAGACGCGAGCTACACTTCGCTCCGTCTTGAAAGACTTATTGGCTGGCATTGCAAAAGTAATTAGCAAGATGTTTGTTGTCAGAGAGACCAGCGCAACTATGAGACAAGTAACTAGCGATCAAACACAAGCCAGTCGAGTTGCAACAGTCGCTGACGATACGGTATTTCCACCCATCCGTTCTTTCTTAAAGCACATGATGGTGGCCAATAAAATACATTCTCCACGTTCCCGGATGTCTGTTTTGGATCTTCGTTTCCACACTGGAGATGCATTCAATGAATCCTGAAGGCATCTCTTTCCTAAGGCGAATAACTAAATTATACTTTATTGCGATTTATTTGTACATATAACACTCCCTCTTTCTCCCGTCCCCTAGCTTAGTAGACTCGTGGTCGGTCTTCGACGAGCATGGGAACCATCAATAAATGCTCAGAGATGGAAACAGAGGACGGTGGCCAAAAAATCGAACTCTGCGAAAACAGATAGGAAAGGGTGGTGCGACAGAGTACAGTCTACACATCCCGCTTCTTCTATAGCTCACCGCAGCATCTGACTCATGATTCGGGATGTCGTGCACACACACGTCTCTTTGCTGGAGATGCTCTTTGCTCATGAAGTGTGTTCTCGCTTTTATTACCGTGGTATCAAGAGGTGGCAGAACTGAAGTAACCTCGTTATCAGAAGGAAAGCGATCTGCTCTGTGTCATTCGATGCTTTCTACCAATCCCTAGAGGGTTCCCTTGGCGCTGAGTATCTCATATTCAAAAGAAGTGGAAATCGGATTGGATTTCTTCCGCTGTCTTATGCTGCCGTGATAACTCATGCACTTCCTTTCCAAGTGGTGTATGGAGGTTTGAAGAGAATTTGTATGTCCGGGAGGTAGAAGAAGCCGTTACTGTTTTAGAGACATTTAATCTCCGGGGTATTAGAATTCGGGTCAAAAGGAACAACGTATTTCTGGGGAATAAAAACGATACATTCTGACTACTTATATATGTGAATGTCACAGAAATCTCTCTCTATTGATCGTTTAAAACCAACAGTAGTATACACTAGCTCAGTGTTAAGGTGCTACTTCGATAGTAACAATATGTATTGCACAGCCGGGAAAAATAGAAATCATATTCTTCTTTGCAGGGTGATTCGAAGAAAATTTTTGGAAATAAGGGAAAACTTGGACAAGAAAGAAAGAAAGAGAGAGAGTTCACGTGAAAATACTTCGCTATATGTCATAGAGAGGGTTATCTTTCTTTTCGTATTAAGTCCAGTATATCTTAAGGTCCCGTGGTTTTTATAAATCTAATTTTGATAATTATGGGGCACTTAATCCTGTCTCTAGAATGTGGTCCGTAGAAACAAACCCTTCCACCTCCACCTGAGACTGGTTAAACTCACGTTCATACGAAAAAAAATCCATTATAAAGGTCCAAGGTAGGACTCGAATATTGGTAGGTGTCTCCAACTAAAGAGCTGCGTCACTATCACCCGAAATACGGTATTATAAATATATTAATATGATCTACTTTTACATAATAAATTTCGGGAATATTGTTAATATACAACAAGGGAAGAAACTATGGAAATAAGAGGAGCGTCAATGTTATCATCTCAAAAAATTACGTATCGTAAGCAATCTAGGCAGACACAACACACCAAAAAAAGAGGAATACCAAGCTTTATAGATAACTTTGAGGCGAATCGCAGCTGTACCATTCAACAGTTTAATGCAGGCTATGATCAGTATAAACCAACTCGAACCATAAATAAGAGAATATTGTATGAAGAGCCATATTAGATGTGCTCTTGCACAAACTTCAAGAAGTGGGACAACAATGCAGGAAAAATATTCCCATGATAGATTTGGTCCATGTAAGCCCACTTTTGCCTCCATGCATGCATGGAGACAAAAGTGGGCCTCCATGCATGCATGCATCTGTCCTTATTCTCGAGGTCATTTCATCCTCAGTCTCTGTTGATGTTCAATTACTGACGAAGCACTCTATGAGACCAGTGTACGTTCCTCTGCCTGGAATTGACTGTTTTTCGGAATGAATCCTTCTACCTCCATATGAATCCTGCTAACCCACCTTCAGATGAGAAAAAATCCTTATAAAAAATTTCTTAGCGCCCTAGACGGGACTCGAGCCCAGATCATTCCAACCAAAGCGCATCGTATATCGAGTGAGCTGTGGAGGATCTGATGCGCATCATTATCCTCGAAGGGGTGCTAAGCTGCTAACATGTATCGAAGCAATATTTCAGATCATGTAAGTCTTAAAATATCACATTTTGTCGCGAAGCTGTCCACTTTAAGGTAACAATTTACTGGTGGCATCGCATAAAGACTGTCGTGTAATTGGCTATCATCGAATAAAGATGGCAGGGTTTTCCTGGTAAAATCTACCATCAGAAGTCAGAAGTAGTTAGACCCAAAAAGAATAGTGGGAGATCTTTCGTGCTTCTGAAGGGGATTTTATGAATGTCTAAAACATTTCATAATATAATATAACAGACTTTTTTTTTATTTCGATGCATATTTCTGTAATGAAAGTGACAACTGGTGTTCTCTTAGGATATATCAAAATTCTGAGAAACAAACTATAAGGAAACCATCACATGGCAAATCTGACAGTTTATGATCCTAAAGTTGTAATATTTAGACGTTTTTCCATTTCCTCAAAGCCCAATCCCATTCTTCTTGCGGAATCAATAAACACACAGCTCAGAGAGTGACATTTCAGATAACGATGGTAGATTGAAATAGAAGGTGATTTTGTTGGAAATAATTTTTCTTGAAGTAAAAACTATGTTTCAGATTTTTTTTCCTTTTATAAAGTAGAATTTTGATCTGCAGGGAGATGAGAAAAATGAACTGGAGAGTCGGATTGGCATCATCATCATTTTAGGCATCATATTATTGGCATCATCATAAAATGATGCCATCATGGGCATCATTTTAGGATTGGCATCATACTTCATCATAACAGGCGTCTAGTTGCACATTTATTGAGAATATGTGAGTATTTATCTTTTTACATCAATAGTCGCGTAACTTTATGAATATTCTAAAGCAAATGTTTTCTTTTCCGTGTTATTGGGAGCATAGAAAACAAATAAAGGACAACTTCGTAGATCTGCGCGTACCCCCCCCTCCCAAAATATACACGTGTTTATATTTATATAAAATAAACCTCTATTAAAGAAATACAGAAAATCTTCTCAATCGGTTCCCAACAGCCGTAGATGAAATATTCTTCATCATTTCTTTTTAAAAGGTACAACAATCCACCGATAAACTCCTTTCGTTATTCCTTAAATTCAAACATCCACATTAGTAGCACTATTACCTGATCTATCTTCCATCTTTCACATCACCAACTAAATCGCTTTACGTCTTCGCCAGCGACTACATAATATTTCGCGTTATCACCCGCTTTATGGGATCAATTCATTCCCACTTTCTCGCAAAAATCATCTCCTCCTTATCGTTCACTCTCAGACTAAGCCACTCGGCGCCCATTTCGTAATCATTACTTTCCTTCTTAGTACGTGTAGCTAGCTAAGCTGTCACACCCCTTTTCTGTTTCGCAAGTAAAGGCAGTGGGAAGTTTCGGAAGTCGTCGCTTGTTATGCGGATCCAGGTATGCCTCTGGAGGAATTTCCATAATAACTCGAGTATATCTTTATTTTCAAAAATATTTATTTGCAGAATTGGAAGGGATGCTTAGAGAAAGCACGTAATACCGATAAAAATTCTACGTGTTTAAAATATAATATAATTAAACGCCCAAAAGTAATGGGAATGAATACCTGAATATTCGACCACACCATTTCTTGGTAGACAGTTTCATTTTGCAGCAGTTTACCTTCTTTAGGATGTTCGTCTTTCGCTTGATTTCATCTTCCCTTTCCTGGTATTGCTTTAAGGCAACAGCCAATCACCTGAATATTCAAGTAGATTCTTCCACCGTGCTTGAGAATGGTTCTTAACGAACGCAATAGGCTGCAGATCAATTTAAATCAAGTTAATAATATATAAATTAAGTGGATATTAAATCCAACTTCATTTCAAAGCCCAATATAGAAACTATAAAAGTTTCGTGCGAAAATTGACCAGAGAGCTTGCGGGAATACACTGCCGCCATACTACGAGTTGCCCTAGCCGAACCTAATAGTAGCGACGAACGCTCAAAGCGCCCGTATATTGCCTCCTATTACCCCAAAGCTCTCTGGTCAATTTTCGCACGAAACTTTTATACTTTCTGTATTCGGCTTTGAAATGAACATATTTCAAATATCATAGACTTCTATGATATATTAACAACTGGTTGTCGATATTGAGGTTGTAGCATTATTCAGAAGTGTCTCCCTTTTTTTTTTGTTGTTGAGTACAGTAGCACTAGTAATAATGTAGAACATCTAATCCATTTAATGTTTACTATTTCTATTGAATATGACCTTACACTTCCCTGTTTGTTGTAGTATACGATGGCTTTGACAAGTATGGACCAATAATCACGAATGTATTATCTCAGTACAGAGTTGGAGATGACGTCAATGTGAATTGCACTTCGGCAAAATCTAAGGAGCCTACTGAGGTCAAATGGTACGCCAACGACCAGGAGGTAAGAACTGAAATAATCAATTGTCTAGACAATTTCTAGATAAATAATGGCATTCGAAAATTAAAACGATTGAATTGCGTCGAGTCCTTTAGAATTTAGAAAGCTCGTTCCAGTCTAAATCTATTTAGTGCTCGATGAGAGAGAGAGAGAGAGAGAGAGAGAGCAGTTAAAATTAACTGCATATTTTTTATTGTTTCTATCCAGAGTTCTGCAATTGTAGCGATGCTTGATAGGTCGAATGAGTCGCCTTCAGCTCTTGGCTTAAATAACAAACACGACTTTCTCATTGAAAGACTTCATCCAATATTCAGAATATTTACTCTTTCTCTAGTTAAAGTATGTTAAATAATAAATGGATAGCTGAATTAATATATATATATATATATATATATATGCACACATACTGAATGTGTATTACTACCTCTTTAATTACCTAACGAACCGAAGGGACTCGCTGAAATGAAACTAGAAACAGAAGTATTCTAGTCTCTCTGCAACGCTTTTATTTATCAATATTCCCATCTGTTTCTCTAACGATGTTTGTCCCCCGTCTCTCTCTCTTTCTCTCTGCTTTATCACAATACTTGATCCTGTTACAACGTGTAAGCCTTTCTCGTGATGTTTCAAGCAGTTTCAAAGCAATACGACTCGTTCCATGTTACCTGACATCAGCAGAAACGATACTTTAGTATTTTTGTACTTGGAATGTACACATCATACAATAAAACACTTACTGGGTATCTTCAGTATGTAAGATACATCCTGAAACACACTGAATAACTGTAGAATTAATTCTCATTGATATAGTCACACTTTCTGTTGTATACACTGAACAACACATTTTGTGTTTCTATTAGGATACTGGAGCTTATGAGAAGAGTCTGGAAGAAATACAAGATCAGGCGCAACGCAGATGCATCAGTGTTTATGCAAAAATTGGTAAGATTGTGGTTGAAACGTATTAATCAACGCAAATACCATTTCGCTGAAAGAATGTGAGTCTGCATATGAGCTTGCGAGTGAGTTTTTGAGATGGGAACATTGAGTATGCTGATGTACAAAGCGAAAGTAATTACAGACATAGGAATATAAATTAAAATAATAATAAAAAAAGAATGATCCTTACCTGTTCGCTCATTTCAATTTTAGGCTGTAATTGTTTTGTTTGACTACCTGAGACACGACTCCAAATGATTGGATTTTAAAAGTGCCTCCAAGAAGTGTCCAAATTGGCTATCTAAGCACAAAGAACCAGATTTTAAGGAGGATAAAGCATCCATACTTAATATTATAACTGTGTGTGTGTGTGTGTGTGTGTGTGTGTGTGTGTGTGTGTGTGTGTGTGTGTGTGTGTGTGTGTGTGTGTGTGTGTGTGTGTGTGTGTGTGTGTGTGTGTGTGTGTGTGTGTGTGTGTGTGTGTGTGTGTGTGTGTGTGTGTGTGTGTGTGTGCAATCATAAATTAAACATCGAACAACAATAATATATATGCATATATATGTATAATTTTCACTCCATCGAAAAATTACAAACTCCAAAGCTTACACGTATATACCCATGTATTTAAGTTCTTCTTCAAAATGATCCAACTACTGACTGTCATCAAAGACAGGAACGGAGCATATTACTAACAGCAGAGTGGATAAAGAAAATGTGGAGCCCTCTCACCAGGAAAATTTTGATTTGGAACCTCCTCTACTTAGGCATGAAGTTAAAAGAGCAGTTAAGCAGCTTAACAGCAATAAGACCCCAGGAGCAGATGGAATCCCAGCAGAGTTAATTAAGGCCACAGGGGATGGACGGATAAGAGTGTTTCATACATTGATTACAAGGATATGGGAGACAGGATCATGGCCTGGAGACTGGAAGAAGTCGGTTTTCATACCACTACATAAGAAAAGTGATATTAAGTGGTGCAAGAACTATAGAACCAGGGGCGCGCCGCCCATAAGTGCAATGTGTGCGACGCACACAGGCGCCAGGATAGTAAAAGCGCCAAAGAGGAGGAAATACTTAAAAAAAACGTTTTTTAAGTGATTTTTTTATTGGGGGAATAGGGGCGCCAACTAAAGTTTCGCACACAGGCGCCGGACACTACTGGCGCGCCCCTGTATAGAACTGTTAGATTAATATCTCATGCAAGCAAAATTTTATTGAATATCATGCTAAATAGGATTGAGCTTAAAGTTGAGGGAGAGATACCCGAGGAACAAGCAGGTTTTAGGAAAGGTAAGGACACCAGAGATCAGATCATTTGCCATAGACAGATCATAGAAAAATATAAAGAATTCAGGCTCCCTCTGGTAATGTGTTTCTTAGATTACTCTAAATGACTGTGTTGAGCATATGAAACTGTGGGAAGTAATGAAAAGAATGGGTTTTCATCAACATACTATCAGGTTGATAGCCAATTTATACAGGGAGCAAGAAGCCACGGTAAGAACAGATGTTGGATTGACTGACTGGCTTCAAGTTGTAAAAGGAGTTTGACAAGGATGTTTACTTTCTCCTCACTTGTTTAGTATATATATGCGGAGGACATCACGCGTGAAGCATTGGATAAGCTCAGGATAGGAATTAGGATTGAGGTAGATTGATCAGTAATCTGAGGTATACTGATGATACAGTACTCCTTTGTAATGACATGGAAGAACTAGGACTAATTCTTGACAAAGTTAACAAGATCAATAATAACAGAGGACTTCAACTCAATCCAATCCTAGAAAGACAAAGATTACGGTTCTCAAAGGAAATACAAACAGAGAAGCTCCTGAGAAACAAGTGCACCTTAATGGAGAAAGAATTGAGGAGGAAGTCAGCAAGTTTGAGTACCTGGGATCCATTATTATTAATGTGAAGAAGTGCTGTTCAGAAGACGTTAGAAGAAAGTTAGGAACGGCTAAAACAACAGTCAGAGACCTGTCTAAAATCTGGAAGGATGGATCTATCCTTCTATCTATCTCCATGGGAACAAAGTTGAGGATTTTGGATGCAGTTGTTTTTCCAACAGCGACTTATGGATGCGAGACTTGGAACCTAAAGAAGGCAGAAAGAATATCTGCTTTTGAGATGTGGTGTTACAGAAGGCTGTTGAGGATATCATACACTGAAAGGCGTACAAATGAATGGGTGTTAGAAAAGATTAGTAGAACTTTAAGGCTCCTTAAGGATATTGACAAAAAGAAAGTTAAAATATTTTTGGACACATTGAAAGGATGGAAGGAGGACTTCTCAGAACAGTAATAGAAGGTAAAGTTCCTGGAAAAAGAGGCAGGGGTAGACCATCAATGAGATGAATCGATGGCGTGTGTGGAGTGGCTGATCTTCAGCGTGTTGAGGCCGCCAGAAAAGCAAACGACAGGACTACATGGTGAGGCCTGGTGTGGCACATCACCGAGCATCAGAGTGACCATACGGCATCTGTAGATTCCCAGTGAACATATAGATAGATAACTACTGCGAATCTGCACTCGAAGAGAGCAGGATCCGAATATTTGTTTGGTTATGTTTTCCCGATACACAAGTTGAATACCTCTTGCTGTGTTGTTGATGTCGGAAAGCCCATCAAGGGGAAAGAACATGCAAGAAGTCCTTAAAGAGAGATCTATTACCATCTGCAAGTGATATGAAATTAGTTGAGTATTGCATTTACGATGATGACAAAGCATTTGACACCAGGTGTTAATATGGAATAATGTCCAACACCAATTTGCTTTGTCCGTAATGAAATTTCGTCTTAAAATAGGATGACCGCTGTGTAGTACCTTCTGTACTCCTCAGATCTTTCGTTACCCCACACCTTTTTTTTTTTTTGTTCGTTTTTTTCCGCTTTCCAAAACTCATGTTGTACTGAAGAGAAGAGATCGGATAATATCACTGCATTATTTTTTCAGTTGTTATCTGAAATAGCTCGATTACCTCAATGTATGAAATCTTCTGTTACCTTGAAGAGGTAACGTCGAAGACTAGCAAGTAAAGGCCACTTTCCCTATTACGTGATCGACGGTTTTTGTTTCAACGACCAAGACAGATGTGATGCAGTATCTCAAGGACAGTTAATAGGCTCTATTTACGTTGTCTTGACCGATAACGCTCCTCCTTCGTCTCACTGGAGGCGTATGCTGTGTGCCCTCCACTGTACCTTCTCTTACCCTCCTCAAAGCACTGATTTTAAGTCTTTGTAAACTACCTTCAAATTATTTATGTGTACGTAAATTACGTACTAAAATCAATACGTAAATTACATCTTAAATTTTGACAATGAAAATAGGATGCACGCGACAACACACTATGCACGATTCGGTCACATATTGCGCATATTAATTCATTTGTCACTATATTACATGAATCCAGAACAGGCATTGTGATTTATCAGAGAAGCAAGTGAGCGGCATGACCACAGAAGGCAGCTAACATTTCAAAGATCTTCAAGATAAAATCATGCTGGTTAAGGCTTCTGTGTCTGCTTATTACAAAATGTTTCGTAATTGCTGTTATAAGTTCCGTGTTCCTTGCAGCTATAACGTCATCACTGATAATACAATTCAACTCAGAGCTGTTTTTAGCTTAGATGCTTTAAGTAATTTTATTTTGAAACTAGAATCTATATTCCCATCAAATAACTAACAACGGAATTTTGCTTAAAAACACAAGAATAAAAAGCGTAGAATTTTCCAGTTGGAAAAGTTATATTTTTTACTGTTTAACGCTAGGAAGAATAGTAATTCTTCTAAGCGTTATTTAGAATATTTTTCATTTCTAATAATGATTTTGTTGTTGTTGTTGTTCACATGGGCTTCGGTTTACATATCTTCAAATGCAACAATGGAAAACAGAACAAACAAGCAGCGATAAAAAAAAATATATATATATTGGCTTGTTGCAGTGCGTGCGCGCGCGCGTGCGCCACATAATCTTCGAGAAAACTGCACGCTCCTAACTGAGCCTTGATTTAGTCTCATTATTTCGACTAGCTTCTCGTGTTTTCCATGTTATTGAAAGAGATTATTGCACAAAACGAAGTCATTCCCATTAAATCTGATATCTGGCTGCCGTAATACAGATCACCGAGATTACTAAGCTTCGGCTATTGTTTTAAAGCCTTCTGAGCGGACGGATCAAATAGCAATTATAATTTGAAAGGGAAATGGACGTTAGTCCGGCTAAGTCTTTAAAGGATTCATTTAAATAAACGATAAGCAAGTAAATGGAAATAAAGTTCCTTAGAACCACCACTTTCATAACAATGCACAATTTGGGTAAACAATACACAACTGTAGATGGTCTCGAGAGACGGGAGAGAGAGAGAGAAGAGAAGAGATGGGATAACGAAACAACTGTCAGTTAGCCACGAAATTATCAAACAGGTGCCCTTCTTCAGAAGAGAAAACGAAACAGCAATGTTGAAGCATAGTTGATGCACACAAAGAGTTATCAGCCAGTGGAAGGTTTCTAACGTTACCGTTTAATTAACTCTTGCTTTTTAACGTGTTTAGCAATGAGGTTAATGAGGTTCAGTCAAAAATTAGATCAAAATAGAGAACCGGAAGCATCGTTTAATATTTGTTAAATAATGGCGTCGCATTCTGTTTCATCCGCGTTCGATTTTGTGTTCACTGTTAGATTTTAGTTTAATTTTTCACCAATAGAGGGCGTTAGAAATAAATTTATCGCTTGATTGTTGCGATGCCAACCAAATTGATAAAAATTTGTTAGAAATAATTCTGAATAGCGTCTTTGCGTATAGGCTTCCTCAACTCTGTCCAAAGCTCCGTCCGAGGCGAAATGCAAGTTACCCCATCACATAAAGAAACCAGTCTCGTTACTTTATTATCACAGCTCGCAAGTGGGTTTCTGTGCATGGAGAAGGGTGCATTTCATGCTGGTGTTTTGTTCATTTTTAGCTTCATTGAGTTTAAGTAGTTTGTCGTCTTCCATATCCAGGGGGAATTTTATCTATACGTGGCTTTGGTTCAAGTCCCGACGTAAGCGTGTAAAGTTATTCTTCTCTGCTACTCGATGAATGTTGCAATACTCCTCCGCATTTTTTTGGATTAAATGGCTGGGACTCATTCTTCAAATGTTTCCATGTATGAGTAAGCCTTCGGCTGTAATAATGATGATGATCCATTTATCTCTCCGGTACGTATGATAATAAAAGACACGGGGATTATAATAATCAAGAAAACCGGATCGGTTATTCATTGTCAGTTATCTCTCACCGGATCAACATTTTAAAACACACTTTGCATACTCTACTGACACTTTCTCTTTCTTTATTTTCATATCTGGCATTTCTTTAGTCCTTCATTATTCAATCTCCGGCGATCATCGGAAAAAAATCATCCATCCCTAAACATTCTCCCATCCCCGAACTATCTCCGTCAAACCATAAGCAGATGACTGCAGGACCATCAGAAGCATAATAGCGGCACTTTTTATGGCCTTTATACGTCCAACCATCCGTCACCCCTCGCTTTTTTGTATAACATTTCGCCACAACGGTTCTCTGACACGCCAACATCGGTTTCCGATGGTAGCAGAGACGCCACCGAACATACAGAGAGAGAGAGAGAGAGAGAGAGAGAGAAAGAGTGAGGCTATATAACGAAGTCCGGCAGCTATTTTATTGCAACCACAGAAAGGTCCAACAGAGGAGTAAGTGTAGCTGTGTTTGTTCCGTTCGTTGTTTATCGATCTTATGCGCCAGGTTGGATACAATAAGAACGTACGAGCGCAAGCACAACATCCACCCCCACATACACGGCACGGAGCGCGGGATTGAGATGCTTTTGACATTTATTTGTGGCCTGCCTTTGAAAATAGAAGACGGTCCAGTGTTGTCAAAGAGATGCCGCCATCGATCACAGGTAAACATAGGTTGGTATACAGACCCGAATATTGAACTGACAGTTTACGGAGCTTGTGATGATCCCCGCTCAACTATCAGATGCATTTCGTAAAAAAAATGCATACAAAAAGGAAAGAAAAAAAAAAACACAACAACATCGATAGTGTTCCCGGCGACATGAGATACATTCTTGAGCTGTCATTGCTCGACCATCCCATTACCTGTGCACAAGATCAATGGCCGTATCGCGCGCTATTGATGTTGTCTGAAAACAGACTTAACACACGAGAGATTTGTTCTGATAAATTATGAATCCACGCGATTTTCACCTGCCGATGTCGGCGACCGTGTGATCTTATGGATCTCCGATCCACTCGCGCCAATAACGACAGGGTGGTAACCGCATTTCTTATATTCTACAGATACGCAGGGAGCATATGGATTTCTACGATCCAGTGGAGCATCCCGATGGACTTGTGACTACAACCGTGGGCCTCAAGTTTCAGATTCAAGAAGGGTTTTTTCGCACCACTGCAGAGCTGAAAGTGAAGTGTGTCGCCACCGTGTACAAAGTGATCACTTTAAGTACTATGGAATCGCTGATCGGGGCAAGCCACCAGAGTTCGGGGCTCCACGCAGCAGACTCCCGAAGACCAGGTAAGGGATTCTCTAACCATTAAATATCATTCTCCTTATCTGATTGCATCTGGCTAAAAACTCTCTCATGGGTAAACAATGAACCAGATACTGAGAGATTTGGAAGTCAAATGTAGCCGCTACTGGCTAATGTTATCCTTTCACTGTTGAAATTGCAAGGGACAATTTGCATTTTTCATCAATTAAATGGACAATGTCAGCCAAGTAGCAGGTTCGAAAGTGTACTTCATTTCCGCTTTCTCAGTAGCGTAGGTCGATTTTTCGTACGAGACAAAATTTTTAGGAGACGTCATCACTTTTTTTTTTTGTAACGAAAGGTATTTCGGTCGACCAGTAGAATGATATAATATTTTTATAGGACCCATTTTCAGTGGGTATTATAAAAAGGACCACATTCCACATTTGGCAAAACGAAATCGATTCAGTTATGTGACCTCTATGCTTGATGTCCTGTCTTCCCAATTAACTTCCCATTTTGGCTCGATTATGCTGAAATTTTTTTTGCGGATCTCAAGTAACATAAACAACTCTATTTGAAATTGACTGAATGACGGTCACGTGTTTAAGTGTTTGTAGAAAAGAAAGAAAATAAAAAAAAAATGGAAAAATGGGAAAATGCTTGTTTAGTCTTTTTGTTTCTAATTTCGTGGCTCTGGTTCTCTCATTACTGGATTTTGATACTGAATTTTGCAGCTTTTGTCATCGTCAACAAAGTTGGAAGATCACTAACACTCAATGTGTAACGGAAGTTAAATTTGGATCAGGTCGAATCTGGACTTGAATGATTCTTGTAATGAGCTTCCGTAGCTTCATGAATTGGGACGATGCCCTTTGGTTGGAAAAACCATAGAATACATCATCCCGCATACCAGGTAAACCTGCCGGCAACCACATGCAGTTAATGCACTGGCCTTAACCTTAGCTGATTTGGCCGTAACGCCAACCAAACCAAAGCAAAGGAGAGCTGCTAAGGCCATTAGGCATAACGCACCTTTAAGACTAGATGTATATCCGAGTAGTTTGTTGAAAGAACGAATAGACGCATCCGATATTTACCAATGCGAAGGAGATACATGGTGAATACTATAACTACCTCCTTACCTCACTGACTAAAACAAGGCAAATCAGTGTCAATACAGGGCACGCGATTTGGTTTCGTTTATTTGCTAATGTTTTCCTTTGCCTAATCAAGTAACACGATACCAGCTCACAACGATATTAGACAAAATAACAATAATAAACAGGTATGGCTCTTAATATCTGGAGACATTTCCCCCTAGTCTTTACTTGTCCTTTTTTTAATTTCAGATTTTCTGGTCTGTGAAGAAAGTGTAGTGTAGACGCAAAGGAGCAACACATGGTCATCCCATTCCTCGCCACAAAGTTCATTTATAAACGAAGAATTATCATGATGCTAACGGCACTTTGCGGCATGTCGTCTCTACGGGCGTCACAAATTTTTATAAATAAATAAATGATTTATTTTTCATTTATGACTTGGCCACTTTGTATTTGAACAACCCTTATAAAAGAAAGAAGTCGTTTACCAACTTTCACCTTACGAGAAAAAAAAAGTAAATAAAAAACTGGTGTTAAACGTCAAGCTAATATAAACAGGAAATGCTCAAGTGAGCGGAATAAGATAACGCTAATTAACAAAACGAATCCATTGAAGTCAAGAAGATATTGCCAACAGCTCTAGAAGTGTCTGAAGAGGCAGAAGAAAAATTCCGATGGTTCATTTTTAATTAGGTAAATTCACAGCACCGTCAGAAGAAAACATTGTCTCACAATAAACTGAATTATGATATCGGCACACAACGTGCGACTGTGGCGACATCTACTGTCCGATAATTTAATTAGAAAATAAAAATACCTGTAGTTGAGTTCTGAATCAATGTAAGATGCCAATTAAAAAAAAAAAAAATCTTTCAAAACTTAGAAGAAAAGTCTTGTAACTAAAATTTAATGGTAATAATGATCACCTTTCTACAACCCAGTGATTTTACTCCCTTCCAGCTAAGGCAACTAAAGAAATTACAAACCTGAAAGTAATCCTATTGATAAAGCACTCCACATCGGAAGTTAGCGGTAAAAATCTCCACCCACAACAGGAAGCAATGATTGATATAAAACAGCCTCTTCTGACAGCACGAGTTTACCACCGGATGCCTCTAATCAACCCCCGAGGATTCTGTGTAACTTAATAAAATAGGTGATCACAGGAAGTGTTTCACCAATGTCTGCAATAGACTTTGTTTTGTGTTACCAACGGACGGAGTAAATATGGCAGGCCAACAACCTGCTTCTTGAGGGGGGGGGGGAGAGAGAGAAAGAAAAGAGCGGAAGACATCCCACCCTTTAGTGATGGGGGACTATTAAGGAACATTAGGTAGTAAAACAGCAGTTCCATATCTTTAATCCACTAAGAAAACTGGCAATAAAAATAGTGTTCCCTAAAGAATAAGACTCTCATCGAGAACCCATATTTATTAAAGAAAGGGAGTGGCATCCTGGCACGAGATCGCTATTTTCCTATCTCCGTGCACTGAAGAAAATAGAATACAACAAATACAAGTAAGGATTTTTTTTCAAGTCGATTTTCCCACTCACGTACGAGGCGCGCTACGAAACCAAAAGGACAGGAAGCGTCCAATTTTTTAGCTCTTCCGGTCAACGGTGAAACGAGTTGTGGCGCATCGAAGTTGTTTTAATGATGATTTCCAGACTAACTTTGCTGCAGTCGGGAAGAAAGGGCACTGAAAGTAGGGGATGACGATAAAGGGAGGGAGGGAGGGAGTGAGGGGAAACGCTCATCTCATAATATTTTAAACGACAATCCAACCGCAGAGGAAAACTATTCCATTAGGTGTGTGTGTGTCTTTTTCAAGCGGTCTCCAGTCACGTCTGAAACATGATAATATTGCGCATAAGGCACACACACACATACATACTGCGAGTGCATCGCACACAACCTTCGGTCGCCTTAGATACACAATAACATACACAGAAATTGCCTTTCTTACTCCGCCAAATTTCCTTTCAAAAGTTTCCCTTAACTTTATATTGTATGGCATGATCCGACGCGACACATCCTATAGAAATCTCGCTCCCCTCCCACACACACACACACACACACAGCTCCTTTTTCCCAGGAATACGAACGTGATAAAATAAGCACACACCACAGATTTAATCAAATAATATATAGATATAGTGATATTTTTATAATATCACTATATATATAAATTTTTATATAGTGATATTATATAGATATTTATATAATTATAAATATTTATATAGTGATATTTATATAGAATATAAACACTTTAAATGATCTCACCTCATTAATTAAGTCAGCATTCCATTAAATACTTTCTCTGTTTTGCAGACGAATTTGGTATGCTCAATTCAATTCAAAACGGACTACTTTGGCGCATTATGATGTTGCGCCACCTTAAAATATTATTTATGTATTGTTTTATAATAATTACAAAAAAGATAGATAAATAGAAATGGCACTAAACGTAGGAGATGCAGTAAAGGGAGGAAAATTTAAGCATATATATTTATATGCTATTTAAATAGTATATATAGTTTAAATGATCTCTTCGCATTCATTTAGTCTTATTTTTTGTTATTTTATAGCATCTAATTAAATAGTTTCGAAATGTCTGTTATGCAGACGAATCTGGCATGTTTTAATTTGATGCAAAACTTTAGTTTTCTTTTGCGCATGATGACGTTGTGCCCCCTAAAATATTAGCTATGTATTGCTTTATAATAATAATGACAAAAATAATAGATAATATATCATTGAATGAGAAATTTCGTTTATTATTAATGCGATTTAAAGAAACAAAAATGTCCTTTATATTTATTTAAAATTTTAATATTTTAATAAAAGATTTTATTTTTTTAAATTAATTATTATTAATACTAAAATAAACTTTTTTTCCTGCTCAGAAGTGTAAATGGAAGAATTGTATTTAAACAATACAACTTTTACTATTTAACTATTTTTATAAGGGATTTCCCCCCCTAAAAAAAAAAAAAAGAATGCCAGCATTCTAAGTGCATTTTAGAAGTAACAAATATTGCAAGTGGCAATTTGAACAATCTGAGCAATTTGAACAAGTGGCAATTTGAAAAATCATATATACTGGGTGTCCCAAAATTCACGCAAGAAGTAATTTTGATAGAAAACACAGGTTTTTAATTAAAAATTGTAATTTCTTATTGATTCATAAAGTATACAGTATAGGGTTATGCATGGAATAGCATTTCGGGTAAATGGCCTCCACGGCGTTGCTGGCACATACGCACTCTTTTGTCGAAATTTTCCATGACCGTTTTGCATAAATGTGGCTGAATTTCGTTGATACAGCGCTCAATTTCCTCCTTCAAGGCGTGGGTGGTCGTGGGCTTGTTGGCATAAACCTTAGACTTCAAAAAGCCCCAAAGAAAAAAGTTCGACGGCGTTAAGTCACATGATCTGGGCGGCCAATTCTGATCACCAAAACGGGAAATTACGACCAGGAAATGACTCATGCAGTAATTGAATTGTTTCTCGGGCTGTATGGCATGTGGCACCGTCTTGTTGAAACCACATGTCGTCCACATCCATATCTTGCAATTTAGGCACAAAAAACTGGATTATCATGTCGCGATAGCGAGCACCATTAACTGTTATTACCTTACTAGCCGCATTTTCGAAGAAGAATGGACCGATGATGCCTCCAGCCCAAAATCCGCACCAAACAGTGACACGTTGTGGATGCATTTGTTTCCCAACAATCACTCGTGGATTTTCTGAACCCCAAATGCGACAATTTTGTCGATTAACGAAGCCATCAAGATGAAAATGAGCCTCATCGCTGGAGATGATTTTGTTCGTTGAATGGATTATGGAATAATTCATTCAACGAACTCTCTTCGCTGTGTGTGGTCATTTTTAATAACTCTGAACTGTCAGCTGTCACGCTGTCTTTTTTTTTCTCGTTGACAACACTTTACCGCACAACTGGCGCTAAATTTAAATCTTGCGTGAATTTTGGGACACCCTGTATAACTTAAAAGCAATAGCTCATCCAAGTTACAAATACATCAGTATACAAGATCATCTTGTTTATTATTTGTTATATTTTTAGAAATAATAATAACCTACAAACGTATAAATATCTAAGGGTATGGTTAGTGTGCTGTATTTATTGTACCTTGCAATGCCCTTATACAGTATTTATTTCTGGTTACGATTTGAATTACTACGAGTCCACGTAGAATATACTGTTTTTGACATTTTTAAGTTTAAGAATTTGTTCAAAAGTAAATTCTGCTTAACATAATCTGTACTTTGTTTATTTACAACATTAATAATAATTTGCAGTTTCCGCAATGAATGAGTTTACGATCCTAATTAAGTTCACATGACGTTTCTCTGTCCCATGCGTCTGCAATTTGAATTAGCTCTACAATTTCAATCTTTAAGGATTATAAGTTCGTTGCAGAGATTGCATTTCGCAAAATAAAAATGATATATTTTTGATTCTGAGATGTTTAGTCTAAGCTTATTTGACTGGAACCAATTCATTACTTTTAAAAGATGACCATTTACCACGGTTTACATTTTTTCCACGGTGTTCGGGAGAGAAAATTTGGACATTTTCATCTTCGTAAGCGTTTAGTTTCCTGTTTACATTCGAGAAGTCATTGATAAATGTATATTCAAAGTAGGCTTAGGATAGATCCCTGTGGTACACTGTAATGTAATATTTCAAAACTGCTATAGCTGAAATCATTTCACTGCTACATCTTTGAGATGTGGCAGTGAGATGATTTCTAAACCGATTTAAGGTAGTACATTGTATTCCTGTGATTTCCAAGTTTCTAATTAAAGTTTAATGAGATCCTGTGTCAAAAACTTTCTGTAGATCTAAAGGCAATGTTGATGTTACTTTGTGGCTCTATAGGGATATCTTTGCCGATTAATTTATTACCAAACTTCGATTATTTTTCTATTAATTGGCTTGACATTTTAGGCATTCATTTCCGTTTTTTTTTTTGTTGTTTTGTTTTTACTTGCTTTTCATTTATAGCGTATTCAATTTCTAAAGTACTCCAAATTGGGTTAATAATATCGGTTGTGTGGATATTGTTTATACTTTTTATGTACTTTATCTCTATTTGTATACCGTCTTATTACTAATCTAAGACGTTTCTTTGATTTCGTCTATTTTTATAACTATGATTGATTTTTCTGTTTTTTTTTGTTTAGTATTTAAATACTTTTAATGGTACGAGTTATCAATATTTGTTTCCGCTTTTAAGTTATGTTTCCATATTCTGTAGTTGTCTATTGGGTTAAGAATCTTTTCTGTATTGTACTTAGGCCAGTATTTGCAGTTGTAATTCAATACCGATTGGAATGTGATCCGCTAGAGGTAGATGTAGGATGGTTACTTGGATTTTGTTTACTTAACGTTCTAGCAAATGCATGATCTAGACACGATAATGCTGCCATCGAATTCCCTTATGGGAACATTAATGCATTGTTCGAGCCATGCATACCGAGTAAATCCATATAATCTTCAAAGGAACGGCTGTTCCACAGCATTCTATATTCATATTCAAAATTTCGAGAACATTGTTAATTTTGATCTCATCTAGAATACTTCTTATATTTATACGCAATATTTTAGAGTACTTACAGTGACTGAGAATATGAAGCTCGTTAATTCTATTAAAACATGACGTAACTGTAAATTTACGGAGAGTGTCATCACAGCTAGTGTTGTTCTCGTGAACCATTATTATTTGTAAGTCAGTTTTATCTCTCGCTGGTTTCTCTGAGTTTACACGTCTTCTGAGCACTTGATCAGCTTTTCTTTTGAGGTGAGGGGGGGGGAGTAGGGTCTCTTCTCATGAAAGGTTTGCCCTCTTTGACCTAGAGATATTCGTAATGTAATTCACTACGCTGCTCCAAATTTGCTCTTTCTAGTTCAGCATTTTAATTTTGAGCTCCTTCAGTCTGGCCAACAATGACTCACAGAAAGTAATCTATTTTATTTGTAGTCAGTGGCGCACCCGGGGGGGGGGGTAAGGGGACCCTTCCCCCAAAAGAAAAATGAAAAAAAAAAACACTAGAAAAATTTCCAAAAATCTTTTCCTAATTAAATTTCATTTTTTTATTTATGTTGTGTCGTGTCTTCTATTTCTATACTACTTATGAATTAGAGGTCACATAAGGTGGGAATACCCTGTAGCTCTCAGGAATCACGGCCGCTGTGTACGCAAGGTGAACGAAGTAGTGCTTGGAAGAGCCGAGCGCTACTTCGTTTACCCGAGCCGGGCCAAAGGAGATCAAGGGTATCATGTATTGGTGATCACTGCAGATGCTCAGTCATAGCTCGTATGCAGTGCGTAAGACCTATCTATTCTCAAATCGTCTACTCAACTCGGCTCCCCCAAGATTAAATCTTGAGTGCTCATTCCCCCCCCCCCTCCCAAGATTAAATCCTGAGTGCGCCACTGTTTGTAGTATATTCTGCTGAACTTGTTTAGTCATTAACTACAAAAATATGTTAATGACTAAACAAGTTCAGCAGAATATACTACAAACAGTGGCGCACTCAGGATTTAATCTTGGGAGGGGGGGGGGAATGAGCACTCAAGATTTAATCTTGGGGGAGCCGAGTTGAGTAGACGATTTGAGAATAGATAGGTCTTACGCACTGCATACGAGCTATGACTGAGCATCTGCAGTGATCACCAATACATGATACCCTTGATCTCCTTTGGCCCGGCTCGGGTAAACGAAGTAGCGCTCGGCTCTTCCAAGCACTACTTCGTTCACCTTGCGTACACATTATATTCGTACACTTATGTTCATTATATCCTGGGAGAAATCTGCCGGGGTTGGTTGGCACTGGATGCCGTCCATTGGAGGACACAGAAATAGAACACTTAAGCAGAGCTTTGTTTATCGACAGATTTAGGTTGTATTTCCGGTTTTGCTTTCATTCATATTGAAAATAATAACTGCTTTTGCATTTATCCGCACACTTTATAGCAGTCAATATATCTCTTTGCATACTTTGCAGCGGACTGCCATTCCTTTAGGTAGTTTAGCACTAAAGCTAATATTTTTCTTCTAGGTACTAACCTTGTGTATTTATTTTATTTATTCGTTATGGGATTCTCCCCTTTCCTCCACTGTCCCTTAGGTTGAACCCTCCTAATGCGGGATTAAGTATGTATTTTATGACTATAGATTCGTGTGTGTGTGTTTACCGGCCGGTTTGTTTGTTCTGAGGGACGAAAAACCCGAGTTTCCGGGTGAAAAAAAATCCTCTACCTGTGTATGAGACCGGCTAACTCACCTTTAGTCGAAAGAGACCAGGTAAAGGTTCCCCGCGTCATGGACGGGAATTGAACACAGATCTTTCTGACCAAAGGGCTTCGTTAGTATCGACTGAGCTACGGAGGCTCTACCTAGTATATTAATGAATGGCGACTGTAGATGGACAGCAAGCTCAGGCTATTTTCATATACTTTTTGCAGAGGTTTACATGCACAGTGCAATGTATTGTCTAACTGGAAGTGGTTACATTGAACAGATCAAATCCCTGCCACTTTCCTATGGGATTGGCTGACTCATATTTAGTTGAAAAGCCTTTAGGAAGCGTCTCTTAAATTCCAAGACAGGATTCGAATCCAACTAAACGGCGAACTCATTACCGATATTCTTTTCTTGACCCCCCCCCCCCACGAGTGAAACAGCGTGAGATAGTGTATTTGCAATAAATAACTAAAGAAACAAATAAATAAATAGATTTTCAATATTACGCATTTACGGACAAAGCAGCATTCACGAGTTATCATCAGTGTGTTGAGTGTTGCATATAGAAGTTGACAGGCTATTTGAAGATCGTTAAGATAATCAGAATGAAAACATGTCGCAAAGCTAATTTTTTTCAGCGTGACACCAAAATAGTCCATTTATTGAAGAATTATGAGGACGTTCCTGGTGTGCTGCTTAAAGTTTCTTCAAATGAGTTTATAATAAAAAAAAAAAACACTCCTCGATCCTTTTAGATATGACAACAATATCTTTTTTAAATAGCTTGTAACAGACATCTGTTAACAAACAATTCATCCCTTGCTTCGTATCGCGATTCCGTTTTTACAAAATAGAGTGGTGACAGATATTAAGTCGTTATGGTAACCGGATCTTAATGTTTTCTACATGACGCTGATGGCGGGAGGGGGTGGGGGGGGATACAAAGTCTCGTGCCAGAAGGCTTGTTCGAGTAAAATATTATTTATTACTACAGCGAGAGGTAATTCAACGAAAGGGTTTATGCTATTGAAGTCGAAGCAATACGGAGACCATAAAATTTATTAACTGCGTCCCCTGGCTTTTCCCACGCACTCACAGAGGAGAGAGAGAGAGAGAGAATGGTCGAGTAGTATTTCCTGTAGGAAGAATAAATCTGTTTCGTTAAATATACTCCACCATCCTAACTTGATTACAATAACCGAGCATGGAAATCCCGGTGGTTTCTTCTCTCCCCCACCCCTCCCACCCGCCGTTGTTATGGAAACAGGCTATCGCTCCTTTATTACAATATGTCACGTTTATCTCAGCATTTTTACGGTCCATGTTCGGTGGTACAGTTAACTGGTGACCTTATTGAAGAGTGGGAAGCACGCACAACCGATACACTTAGATTATCCGAAAATCGCTTGTTATGGTACGTTATCAGGTTGTTGTGGTATCCAATAAATGTATCGAAGGCAAATTCTTTTTTAACAAACGGGCCTTGGTCTGAATGTCGATTGTGTATTGGCACAAGACTTTGAAAAGAATTGTCATAACAGCTACACGCCTACACTTTTTTGTTGTTGTTAGATGTGTTGGTGCCTTATTGCAGTGGGAGGACAACAATAGAGGATGCGCGTTAAAGCGGGTCTTCATCACAACTTAGAAAGGTGTGTGGCGAGACATAAATTGCATTAGACAAATAAAATCAGTAACACGTAATTTGTGTCCTTAAAGTTACTGAGTAAAAAAAAAAAACAACCTTTTCGAAACCTTTTAAAATTATATATTTAAAATTAAAATGATTAAATTTTAGTTAAGAACAACTCCTAATAATTTGGCTGTGAGACATCGACATCATTAGGAATTAAAGGAGTTAATAAAGAATAAATATAGCACGATATTAATTATTGATTTCGATCTTACGTTTCTTGAAAACTGAAAATGCTAGTTACCGTACCATATACGAGTAATGGAGATGACGTAAGTTCACTCTTTGTGCTTCAGGTAGCGTAATAGGCACAATCAATCATTCTCACTAATGCGCAGTCTCTATAAAATCATCGTTGGCTATTGGCTTCAGCTTCACAGACTTTGTTGCCATTTCTTCGAGCTCAAGAGTAAAATGTGTTGTGTGCATGTGTGTGTGTTAAGTGGTGCAACACACGTACACAAAATTAGAACATTCACAGATCGGAATTAAGATGACACAACCTCGAAATGACATAGTGGATCGTGTAAAACCTAAAGAGCAAAAGAATGAACATGAAACTTGTGAGTATAAAAATTTTATGCTATTCTGCATACGTAAAAATATTGCTAACAATTCTCAAAAAGTTCGTAGTGGGTGATACTAACAAATTATAACTGTTTACTAAGATTGATGATATTAGCCATACGTCACCCTGCCAGATTATCCAATCGGCACAGTAAGCACGTGTATAGAAAAGCATAAGCCTAGTAAAGAACTCAATTTCTCTGAGTTCCCTGCTTTATAAGCATTATCAAAACACCAAGAAGGCCCTAAGATGCTTTGAAATCGATCTGTCGATATCCCAAAGTTTCGAATATGTGTTGGAGGGTATCCGGAGAGTTCATCGAAAAGGCAATTAATCGAATGAACCATTCATCGAACGACAATTCGTCGAAAATGCAATTCATAGAAAAAACAATTCACCGAAATTTTATTTTAACTTGTCGAAAATGTTATGATAAAAGTGACCCATTTAAACATAGCAATGCTGCTTTAATAGGGAAAAATTATAGAACAATATGGTTTCTTATTGTTTCTTGTCCGATAACTGTTTCATGTCTGTTCACGGGACTGATTTGCCTGTTTCCGGGAGGAAAAGCCCAGCCTACGCAGGCTTCATTATTATTATTGTTAGTAGTAGTAATATGCGACTTCAATACAGCAGTTATTATTATTATTATTATTATTTCGGGCAACTCCAAGGAGTCGATAGATTCATAGAAGGAGGCCCTAACATCATGTCAAGAACAACTATTCAACATCCACACAGTATCTATAATACCTCGCCTTGAACTCATTCACGGTCGTAGCACCCACAACAGACTCTGGCAGCTTATTCCACTCATTCACCACCCTCCAAGTAAAAAAACCTAGCTCTAATACCCCTGCTAACGACATTCTTGCCCAGCTTCCATGCATGGCCCCTAGTCCTCCCACCACGAGTCCTATTCTCAAAAATATCTTCTGGATTAATCCTATAGAAACCCTTCAGTAATTTGAATGTCTCAATCATATCACCCCTTTTCCGCCTATCAACCAATTTTTGCAACCCACAAATCTTCAACCTGTTCTCATAAGGTTCATTCCACAGAACTGCTATCATCTTGGTAACTCGTCTCTAGATCCTCTCCACATCCACCCTGGCGTCCATATCTGGGCACAGTAGTCTAGATGAGGTCTTATCAAGGCTCGATATAGTGGAACAATAACTTTTTTTTATCTCTACTTGTTAAAGTATTTTTCAGCATCCAAGTGATTCAATGAGCTGATTTAGCCACTTTTGCAATGTTCCCCCTAAACTTCAACTCCCTATCCACCAACACTCCCAAATCACTGGCCACATGAATCTCCTGGAGTACGGTTCCACCAATGTGATATACTGCTGCTAATCTTGTCACTCCAAAATGCATAACCTTACACTTAGCCACATTAAATTGGCATCCATTTTCCCTAGCCCAGTCCTCCAAACTATCCAAATCATTCTGTAAAATTTTGACATCCTGTGCACCACTCGCAACTGCTCTACCCAACTTTGCATCATCAGCAAACAAGTGAACACTTCCACTCAGATCCTTTCCTATATCGTTAATAAACAAATTGAAAAGTAGTCGTCCAAGAACAAGACCCTGCGGCACACCCCGAGTCACAAGGCGTCTTTTGGACTCCACTCCTGAATAAACCACTCTCTGGTATCTCTCCATCAACCACCCTCCTATCAATCTCACCAACCCTATATCCATCCCCATCTGCTCCAATTTACTGATTAGGGTTCCATGTGGTATCCTATCAAAGGCCTTGGCAAGGTCCAGTAGTATCACTGTAAACCCATTACCCTTATCCAGTTCAGCCGTCAGTGTTATAAAACGTGAGCAAGTTACTGAGGCATGATCTACCCTTCACAAAACCATGTTGTTCCCCATACAATATCCCATTTTCATCTATCCAATCCTGTATTCTTCTCTTGACTAATTTCTCCATGACCTTGACAACGATTCCTGATATGCTAATCGGTCGGTAATTTACAACGCAGTCTTGGAACTCCTTCATGCAGTGGAACTATTTTCCCCTCTTTCCACCCCCCCTCGGGACTAACCCAGACCCGAGACTCAAATTAAAGAAAATGGTAAAAGGCACTAACAATTCTTTTTCCATTTCACGTAAGACCCAAGCTGGTTTACCATCCAATCCCATAGATGTATTCGCATTAAGGTTTTTTAATATGCTATTCACCTCCAATTCATTCACCTCAATTCCTTTATAAGTCATTGGTTTCTTCATTCCTGCAATATCACCACCTGGATGATATATACTTGCAAAGTGCTCTCTCAGTAACTCAACTATATCAATTGATTCAGTTACCTCCCTACCATCGGCATTCTTTAAAATCATTCTGCCATGTACATTTTTCCTTTTACGTGCTACATATCTAAAAAACTGTTTAGGATTCTATTTAGCCTGCATGGCCAATGTTCTTTCGTAATCCTTTTTTGCTTTTCTTACCACACTCGTTACCCTTCTGGCCTGCGCTTTATACCGTTCATGTGCCTGCCGGTCAACTTTCTCCTTAAATTCCCTCCATAGTTGTTTCTTTTTTTTGCAGCTCAAGCTTACTGGTGTTATTCATCCATTTAATCTCTACTTGATTTATTATTCGGACTCTAGGTATACAATCAGCCATTGCCTCCTGCAAACACTTCTTAACCGCCTCCCATGCACTACCAACATCCAGCCCTTGCGGTTTTACATGCCATGGCACTGAACCAATCAAACTCCTAAGCTTGTCGTACTTACCAGTCCGATAATTCCACATGTACCCGGTCTTAATTGTAAATTCCACACCTTTAGCCACCTCCCAAGTCAAGACCCTATGATCACTCTGACCAATTGGTGGCAACGTAGTCATATTCGTTACGGCCAAATTCTCAGATGCAATTACTAGGTCAAGCACTCTCTGATCCCTAGTATTTTCCATTACATGCTGTAGCAGATAGTTATCCCTTAATAACCGCATAAAATCCAATTCCTTCCTACCATGTGTCCTCTCCTCCTTTCAATCAATGTTACCATAGTTAAAATCTCCCATAATAATTAACCTCCTTCCACTCATTGCTTCTATTTGCTTATGCATACTATTTCCACCATCTATTCCATCACCTGGTCTATAGCAGCACCCAACTGTATATTTTGTTCTGCAAGTCTCAATCTCACACTAAATAGCCTCAAACCTGCTCTTTTCTATATCTTGCAGTTCCACTTTTATTCTCCTTGGCTGCAGTTCATCAGCTACCATCAATAACACTCCTCCCTCCATTTTATTCTCCCTGTCACTCCTGAACACACCATATCCCTCACATTCAATCCCACTAGCTGTGTCATCTTCTGTCAGCCATGTTTCACTAATGCCAATAACCTGTGGCCTGGAAGTGCCAACCAAGACCAAAAATTCTTCCTTCTTGTTCCTAATACTCCTGGCATTAGTGTACATGAATTGCAGAAGCCGATTTGTCCCATCCCTATTTTGATGCCTTATACTAACTATCCCATTCTGATTCGTGGTCTTTCCTACTCGCTTGGGCATATTACACACATTCACATACTCAACTGTCTCCCTAAAATCTGCATATCTACTCTCCCCCCCCCCTTAATAACTACATTCGACAACACCTTTTCAAGTCTCCGTACACCAAATCCATTCAAATGTAAACCTTCCATTTTATATAAATCCTTCCGCCCATCGAACTCATTCCACACATCCATAAATTCCGCACCACTCATCAAACATAATTCACGCATAAAGTCATTAGCAATTATGGCCCTCCTTCTATACTCCAACCTCAAGCAATTCCTTCACATCCTCACTCATAGCCTTTTTTTGTTTCCTTTCAAATCATTCGTTCCTGCTACCACTATCAGTTCTTTCACCCGCTGCTTTTGCATTCTAATTGACTCGCTTACATTCTTAACGTTCGCACCGGGTTGGTACGATTTTGTTAAACTCTCAACTAACACACCTCCTACTAAGGAATCTCCATACAACACACGCTCTTTCATTTGGTTTACACTCACTATCATACCCTTATTTTTTCTATCGTACTTTTGCCGATTATTAGTCGGTACGCTTGGTAAACATTTTTGCCAACGCTCCAGCTGCCGATTTCCCCTATTATCGCTCCGCGTAATAAAGCAATCTCACTCATTGCGTCAGTGTCATCATTTTTATTCTCCGATGATTCATTCAATCGTTCAGTATGTTTACCTTCATTCTCACTTTCAACGCCACTCTCACAGCTATCAGTACTACCTCGGAAATTCACCATTCATACCTCGCATATCACTGTTATCTAGATTCTCACTTTCATCAACGATATCACTCACACGACCTGAAGCACTCTTTGAATCCCCACATTTTTTACACTTTTTACACACATTCACTCCACTATCGTTGTTTAACACTTTCATTGCCAAGCTGAAAATTGGAATTTCGTGTGGTGGCCAAATTTTTTTTATTTTTTTATTTAGTTAGCGACGTCAACGCGATAACGCGTGATCGGTCGTTTGGTGAGAATTCGCATCGCGCGATATCGCGTGATTGGCAATGAACATGTTAACCAGACTCCAACCGCTTTCCTCAATGCATACATTTCGCAAACGGTACACTGAATCAAATCCTTTAAGTTAAAATTTTTAAACAAATATGGCGACCTGGACGCCATCTTTGTATTCCTCTTTATGGGAGCCATGTGCACAGATAATCGTATCTATCAATTTACTATTAAAATACTCAAAAAACACACCAAAAATCACCCAGACTCGCTAAAATACTAAAAGTAAACAATACTATATAAATACTACTCAAATTCATAAATTTTTACTCAAAATATCACTAATCTGTTCAGGAGCTATCCACAAACACGACATACCACATAGCCCTCTAGTGGCTATGTCCACTAGAGGGTTATATCCACTATGTCCACAATTATGGGAGACGAATAAAAGTTTCAAATAGCGAATCTGGTTATTTGCAACTTTTATTCGTCCCATATTGATATTCGCTATTTGAAACTTTTACAAGAAAATGTCGAACCGTTCCAGTTTTAATATATTAACAATTCCTCTTTAGCTGGATCAATTTAGTGACATTTTAGTTAAAATTTCCGATGAAATGTTTTTTCGATTAATTGCATTTTAGACGAATTGCCGTTCGATTAACTGTTTTTTTTTTTCCAATGAATTTTCATAGAACCGTGTTGGAGATACACAGTCTTCGCAGATAGCACCTAGATCATTAAAAGGATATTGCATGTTATCTCGATGACATTTGCTTTACTATAGAAACAGAAAATAAGTGACTCCTGTCCTTCATACGTTAACTAACAACTAATTAATTAATTAAAGTATCCGGAAATGAAGGAATGAGAAGCAACCACAGATTCGGAATGTTTAGGTGGAATAAAGACTGGTAACTTGTGCTGTGTAGTCAGGTAGAAAAGATAATCGATATGTCTAAGTCAAATGTTGCGTCTGAGATTCACTACAAATAATGCAGTTTCTTTCAAGGATTCTATAAATAATAAATACATTTGTTACTAAAAATGCTGCCAGAAGCCTTTTATTTGTTTGTAATAGCCATTAGGTCATATAGAGAATACAAACACCGTATGCTTCAAAACAAACTATCAAGTCTCATTGTCTTGAAGAATAACCTTTTAGAATTCTGTTTTTGAAATCTATTGATCATTTTATATAAAATATGATCCGAACAGCGCGGTAGTAAAAATAAAATAAATGAAAATAAATCAAACAGAACCTATAACAACTATGTTATTTGGGTGGGGTGTTTAACTCCAAAAAAAGCCAAACGTATTCGAATATGAGAGGAACGGAAAATTTCATGATCATGTTACCCCCCGTTTTCAATCAATATGAACACTGCTATTACAAATTGTTAACAAGAAAAACTTGAGCTTTTTCTGGTTCCGCTGTTATTTCCTGACGAGAGTTCTTAAATTTCAACTATAAGAAATATTTTAGATACAATTTGTTCATTTCTTCGAACGAATTAAATTCATTTTTTTTTCTTTTGTGCAGGAGGACAGTACAACAGGGGAAGGATAGAGAGTAATCCTTGTCGTCAACTGCTCACAGCAACCTTAATGATGCTAGTGTTTCTCTGAGGAATTGCTCAAAGAATTAGTGGAGGAGATGTCCGGATCACCTTCCACGTAGCTTTTGCAAGAATCGTGTTCTTTTGTGATGAGAGAAAAGCGAACAGGATTCAAGGGTTTCCTCCCTTTTTACAAGTGACTATAAAATTTTAAGTACTGCTAAGGCAAATAAGATCTATTTTTGATCCTAGAAATTATCTACAGGAAGTGGCACATTTGCTTGGTTTCCTTCTTAAGACCCCACCCTCCACTTTTACAGTCGATCCTTCTGCACAGCTATGCCTAAATTGGAGAGCAATTTAGGCCTTTGTTTCTAGACGTTCGGTGACTTTATACATTCTCTAACATACGTTACGATAACACGAGAGACTGTACAGACTACACACTCAAGCTCTTTGGTCTTCGATCGAGTCATCGCTCCATCAGATAGAATGATTCATGGAAGATCACTATAAAGCTATCGCAAGTTCAAAGTAAAATTGGATTATAATTTATTTGATTAAGTATGAGATTTTTCGAAAAAACGTGCACAGGAATAAATAAAGAAAATAACTAAGGTCATTATAAATGCAATAAATCCCGTTTCAGGTGTTCAAACTACACTTCAGCAGAAGAAGAATTCTGGCTATAAAGTTATTATCATTTTTGTTCTGCCTCAATGAAGATCAGCTTTTCGTGGTGCCATATTTTAACATTGCTATGCATATACAGTACTTAATATATAACCACGTCTCCTCTGATGTGTGTGTGTGTGTGTGTTTGTGTAAGAGGTGATAATTTTCTCCACTGCACATTGCTTTATGTACATATAATTCTTTGCATTCCACAAACTTTTGCCTCAGTAGATACTAAAGCAATCAGTTGCCATCTAGAAGAACAATACAGGAAACTTCAGAAGTCAGACGTCTTTTGGACGTAACTTGTTGAACTAATGAAGTTAGGTTTAGTACGTATATTGAACAAATACTGTGGAGAATTTGCACAGAAGACTTTGTGCGTCAAAGACTAATCATAGACACTTCACAGAGCTTCAAGCTGGCTGATGAGTAAGAGACATATCAAGATACCAAAGATTATTGATATTATTCATGTGTAGCAAATTACAAGAAGGTATATACCAGACATCCTTTATATATTCAAACATAGGCACGACTTGCCGATCACTGGAAATGGCCCCTCTAAACAAAATGCAGTCAATCCACAAAATATCGTAAAGAAATTGTAACAGTCAATGAAGATTAAGAAAGTGCAATGAAACACGAGTCTGAAATGAATATTTAATGAATCTAAAAATGCCCACATCGAATTGAATTTATCTAGCACACACACAGAAAGTATTCAAAAAATAATATGTAAATTTATTTTCGGTAATATTTCTTGGGATTTATTATTTGGAGACAGTTGGTGTTTTATCATGGAAAGGATCGCTGCCTCCTAAATAATTATGCGGACTTTCGAAAGATGTTAAAAGCGAGTGCGACTGTTTGAACCACTCAGTCGAAACCTACTGAAGAAGCAGATCTCTAAAGATGGAAGCAAACGTAACAATGGCTACCCAATCTGAAAGTTTTCGTCTGAGTGCAGGAAAAATCCAAATCAATGCTAGACATTGTTCTTTCCAGTGATCAGCAAAGCTCTCTGACGTACGTAAAGTGTTCATTTCTCGAAGAGGTTTTGTTATCGACAAAACTCACGTTGAAATGTGAGAAACTTGAAGGCCATCTCACTTAACACACATCTACAAATGAGTGACAACTTCCCTAACACTTTCGACACAGATAGCGTGCCTTTTACAACTTCGAACGAGTTTACAGGAAGCAATAGGATGGCGAGTTGTTAGAAATCCCGATCTCAGTTCTCTTCCCTTTATATATAGGGGGGGGGAAGAAGATGGCCGCTGAAAGTGAATAAATCTGAAACTTTTTTGTGCCCATCGTATTTTGTGCGATTGTATGTGTCGGCTTCTCAAGAAAAAAGAAAAGAATTGTGAATTTCTTGCCCACCTTCACATTCATCTACAAAAAGTGGTTCGGTTTTAAGTGCTCTCAAGAGTTTTTTCCCCAAACACTGAATGAGAAGAACGCAGAGATTATTCGACCAAGTTAAAAGACACTTTTGAAGCTGACATTGCCTAGTAAAATAGTGGAGGACTCGTATTTCCTACGCGAACAGATGCCGTTTACCATTTACTTAGAAAAAAAAACACAACCCAAAGAGAGAAAGAAACGTTCTTTGTGGATATATTTCAGGTATTTCAAAAAATGTGTTTAGAATAGGAGAAGTAATAGGATTTATTTAAAACTTTTTTCCGTCAATGAATAATGTAAACGTCAATAAAATTTTTAAACATTTCATGATTTGTCAGCCGCTGAATTCCATACCATTAAAAATAAATTTCAAAAGTGTTCAAAAATTTTAAAACCCTGAGAATCGATAGGGAAGATTTCAGGTGTCATCATTTGCCGATCCATCATTTGTGACGAAAAATAAAGTGCATTTTCGGTAAGTGCTTAGATGTGTTTTGCATTTAAAGGTTTTTTTTTCCATATTAGGAAAGAAAGCTCAGTTATAATACCAATTAACTTATTCGTATTAATTAATTAACGTTAAAATCCATCGGAATTGATCTTCGAGTGTGGGCTTGTCTTTCAGAGTTGTGAAAACAACAATTTAGAATAATCTTTGAGACTTCTTTATGCAACTACTTTTATAAACAAGATGAATGTATTATACAAATGACGAAAAAATGTTACGAAGACATTGTCTTATGGAAACAATAAACAGATCTAATACCTATTGTGTTATCTTTTATTTCGGTTAATACTTGAAACTTAAAACAACTGCTCACCCCCTGACAGAGGGTAGACAACAGATATAAATTTCACGCTTAAAGTGGGTCGTAAAGAAGCAGTTCGTCTACTAAAAAGATATCAGGATTTTAGAAACGTCGGTCTTGTATCGATTACTCACGAGATTTAGTTTGTTTGTTTTTTTAAGTCCAAAAAGACTTGCTTTACTACGAAATTTGGAATGCGCCCGCATTGAGTCAGACGTATAACATATTCCAGCAAACCATATTGAGTTCTCCATAATGGAATTTCCATTATATCCAGAGAGATCAATAGAATCGACTGCTCACTATATCTGGAAGCTCATGAATAGAATCTTGTTGGATATGTTATGTTCCCATCGTCAAGAGAGTCACGTGAGGTTTCTTTACGGGGAGATTTAAGTAGTACTGCAATACATGATCATTGCGTCCTCTGACATGAATGAACAAATGTACTCTACAAGTGTGAAAATCATTAGACTAAAGGGGTACAATACGATACAAGAAAATAATTGAAGTTATTCCGTTCTAAGTGAAGTTCGTTATATACGAAGTAAGGCGAAATTATATTTTATAATAATTTTAAATTTAATTAATTTTCGTTGTTCTTACACACGTACGTCATGCAGTTGCAATATATCAAGACTATCGATACTAGTTCGGTTGTTTTGGAATTAAAACTGAAGCGCCTAAGTGCGTGAGACGTCACTGTATTATGTCCGTTCATGGTATGTACCCTTCGACTGGTTTGTCTGTTTTTGCAGCAAACTAGTCATGACACCTAGAATAATATTGAGACAAATCATTGATAAAGATGAGTATTGTACTGACGAAGTTAGAAGAAGATTATCACTCGGAAAGAAAGCAATAACAAATTTAAACAAGAACTTTAAGAGATATAAAAATAACCTCGCAGCAAAAATCAGAATCGTAAAAAGCAATATTCCCTGTGGTACTGTATGAATGTGAAAGTTGGACCCTGAGAAAGAGTGAAAGAAGGAAGATAGATGCATTTGAATTATGGGTTTGGAGACGCTTACTAAGAATACCATGGACTGCGAAGCAAACCAATAAATGAGTGATAGACAGAATAAAGCCAGATTGCTCCCTCGAAGCGATGATCATTAAGCAAAAATTGTCATACTTCGCACATATTATGCGAGCAAATGACAGTCTGGAGAAGATGATGATGCTTGGCAAAGTTGATAGAAGCAGGAGAAGAGGAAGACCAAGAATTAGATGGATGGATGGAGTTAAAGAAGCAACTTAATGCGCCTGGAAATTCTGAAAGACATGGCCAGGGACAGATCTGAACGGAGAGCGTATGTTCATAGAATCAACAGGAGTCGAAAATGAACGTAACAACAACAAAGTCATGACCAGTTTAAAACAATCAGTGAGTATACTCATAAAAAAATAAGCTAACCTTCATCTAGAATAGTAGATTTGAGATAATTTTACTCAGAGACAGTTCTCGGGATATTCACAAAAATCATCTCTCTAACTTCGTCCGTTTTATCATTAGGAAATATCACTGACGATATTCTTTTGGTATTGCATAGAAGAAACCTTGAATGCATAAGTCGTTGTCACACACACACACACACACACACACATACATCACATCACATCCCATGGCGTGCGCAGCAAATATAAAGAACCATAGTGAATACAAAGACAGGTAATGAGGTAAGAAGTGAAATATTTCATCGAACAAAAGACCCCGCAATAATAGGGATACTCGAAACTTCTGAAAACGAGTCGACGGACGCTTGTTTTCAACAATTATTTTTCGGCATGTGAGAAGCTGTCCTTTCGGTGAACTCTTTGCTACGAGACACTGCCAGTTGAATGGTTTCACGTTTCTAGCAATCAGGAAGAATGCGACTGGCTTCCCTGCACCTACACGAGTCTCGTGAGAGCTCTCAGTTTAAGAATCACAGTTTTTAGAGAACGTGTCCAGTTAATTGGAAGATGAAGGAAAGAAACCAAAGAACTGTGCGGTTAGTTACACAACACCGGTTTCTACTACCGAGCTGATGCGCGTGATTTATGAAAAGTCTTTCTTCACTGGAAGTTTTTGTGTAGTTTGCCAGGTAGAGAAGAATATCGTGAAATGTGCGCGCTGCACATCAACCGAGATGTGTAAATCAATGGGCGAAGTGAAAACTGTTTTAAGTGATGCAAGTTTTTCCCCTGTGGACGATCCATGCTTTTGACAACTGAGATTACAGAAATAGAAGAAGCCAAACTATTATTATTATTATTATTATGACACCTCCAGGGAGTCCAAAGACTCATCGAGGGAGGGCACCCACTCCACAACTCTCCGTCTCAACCACCAACTTCAACTAACCGCAACTACACTCACGCCATCTACCGCCGACCACCACCACTACTAGTATTTCCACAGACAATTACAAACATCCATGCCCACGGCTGGATTCGAACCCACTTAGCCAATCACGGCAATTATAAAGACGAATTAGAAATTTCTCGGTAAAATATATTGGGAATATTGGGAAAAAGGTCATACTGTATATGTATGACCTTTTCATCGATGCCCTGACATGCACACAAAATATTTGTTTTCTTGGGATGACTTGAAACCGCTAACATTTCCTGACACTAATACTTCACGTCCGGTCTCAGAAAAACCTGATAGCCTTTTTAGTTCAAGACACTACTCATTCGTTTACTTCTTAACACTTTATAAATCCAAAGTTCGTACTATCTTAAACTGTTCTCTCATTTTCCGGCGGTACGACAAATTTTTGATGCTGTCCAGAATGACCTGTACCCTGTTCGTGATTGTCAAAATAGGATGACAGGGAGATTTAAGTCTTTTATTTCCATTTGAAGTCCTTCAGACATTCTTAGGATGCGTAGAATACTCAGTTATAAAAATTAGCACATCATCTAGACTTTACTGTTCGTGTGAGAAAACATCTCCAATCACCAATCAACCCAAAGAGGCCAACTAAAGAAACCGACATCGTCCATTCTTCAAAACATCTTCCTGTGAATTGCACAATCAACAACGTGCAGATAAAAATATGAATGATGTCACTTATTAAAGATATTTTTATCACTGAAGCTCATTTAACATACTAAAGAGACATTTGAGGATAATTCTGAGGCATACACGGTTTAGTTCATTAACAAATTCAAATAGGCTTCCAAAACAAGTGTTGGAAGACTATTTTAGTCCACCCGTGAGTGGGAGGAGTCACATCATACAGTATCATGAAACCTCTGTGGATACAACTTGTAGTCACCTCCTGGAGTGTAGAACGCAGCGACCATTATTAACGAAAATTAATTATGTCACTTGCGGATTAGGCAACACAACATGCAACCCGTTAGCATAAGTAAGTTTCATAATGAATTAAGTAACTTACACGACGATTAAAACTATCCCAGACAAAAGTTCTTACAAGGAAATTACAACATAAGTTAATGTTTATTATGTAACGTATACGATCCTTCCACCATTCAATGCATCTCTGGTTAAAAGTGTTTTAGGAATTAAATGAGATAAGTAAGATAGGTAGATCATCCCGAGACGGATGCTGTGCAGAACTCAGAATTATTGTCGGAATTCATTGCGATTGTGTGGAAAACAAGTGTTGGAAGACCATTTTAGTCCACCCGTGAGTGGGAGGAGTCCCATCATACAGTATCACGAAACCTCTGTGTATTCCATTTATGGAGTATACTTTTCCTTCTTATTCTCAATCCCTAGTAGAAAGCGCCTCAGTTTACTCTTCCTTTGAACTTTAAGAATTTCCGCGATAATAATTATTCTAATCAGTGATGATTCCGTAAAGGTCGAAGGACAATAGCACGCCATGATGATGTGCCAGGAAAAACAATGGACGTAAACAAAATTGGCACAGAACGGAATTATTCGTGAATCGGAATGGGAGAAGGGCCTGTAATTATTCATTTTGTGACTGTGCATGTCGACAAAGCAATGACAAGATTCTGACAGTGATGGAGCGTTCAATTTATGTATCGACCAATTCGTCTACGGCAAAATTGCATTTGATGGGAATACTCCGCGGGCTTAGAGGAGAAGATCCCAGTTACAAAGGTCACAAGAAAACTTTTTTTTTTTCCCTTCGTACTCTCTATTTGAATTTTACAACGCAATTCACAATCGGCCATCCTTCTATTTGTCATATCTATCACACGAATAAAATTTAACGAGACCTCTCTCACTGGATCACGTGTTTAAGTTGAATCGGCAGACGGCAAATCCGCCGTGATTCTATTCAATAAACGATTACTTGTTTCGGGAGAATCCTAGTGACCTCCCGATGTACTATTTTGAATCAGTTCACCTGTCAAATGTCAATCAGCGTAAATTTTACGGAGAGCGCAACCTAGAACGAGAATATGCTCTCGCGAGATACAAGAGCAGCAATTGCTAGTACAGAAGTCGTGTATGGATTTTTGAGATTGCATCTATAAACTCCCCCCGCTTCTTACTCGATAAATATATTTCTCATAGGATCGGGGGAGGGAAGTGATTCGGATAAGGAGATGAGCAAAGTCGTCACATAGTGGAACTACGAAATGCAGTGGAACAGATACTGTGTAATGAATTATAAACGAAGGCTAATGGTCGGACTACTGTAAATGGAGAAAAGCATTTATGGACGTTGATATATCAGTAATGAAGCCTCCTTTTCTCAAACATTATTCTTTGAGGCCGACATAAGTTTGTTTATCAAATACCGAAGTAGAATACACTGGATTTTTAAGGTTCTAAGGATGAAGAAATTTTATGTTTTTATTGACGTTCGCAGGATGGTGTATTATTCAAAGTAAATAGCTTACAGTGCGGCATCTCCACAATATCTTCATAAATACAAGATGTAAAACACTTCAAATGGGGCACTTAACGTTAAAAAAAGTTAACTTTGGATAAATGCGTTATGGGACCACCCCCCTAACGAAAAATACAAGTTACAAAATGCAACATTCCAGAGGAAATTTTTTTTTTAGTCCTTTAAAATATTATCTGACTTCAGAAATAGTTCACATTGCTCAGGCAAACTTTCTATAAACAAATACTTTAATAGTAAATGTTTTGTTTATTGGAGGACTTCATCGCTTACGTTCAAAAGATTCGTAGCATTTCTTTGTAGTTTAACAGTGTAAACTTTAAGAGCACAAGGGGGAAAAAAATCTAAAAAGAACGAAAAAGAGGCAAACATATACCACCAGACTAACAGCTGTACGTGTGCAAACATATGAATTTCGCAAAGGAAAACCATGCTACAACAAAAGAATAGAGAAACTGAAAAGAGATATCAGATGCAAGCCAAAGAAAGCGCTTTCCCTTTTTGGTAGCTTTTTTTTTTCCAGAACTAAAATTAGGATTGCGATGAAAAGGAAGGAAAGATATCCAAGAAGTCACACAGAAGTCCGAAGGCTTTGCATGATAAGACAGCAAACTGGTAGCAGATTTGTAGACTATTCTATACGTATTAGATTCCCACGAACTAGAGGAAGAATCTCTACAAAGTCGCTATCGTATTGTCAAGCAAAAGAGACTCATACAAGCTCTGCATTTCCATTATATCCGTCAGTATATCTTTTTCTATTTGCCCTAGGAAAGAAATAGCTGCATGGAAGGATAAACACAGGAGAAGAAAAATTTCTAGCGAATACAGAGGAGCGCTGGCACATCTCCCTTCTTTGTTTTCTACTTAGGTACACGCTAAGATTTTTAATAGAAACAATTTGCAGGAATAAAAGCCTAAATTGTTGGTGAGTGTGGGTTGGCAGCTTCCAGATGAACACTTATAGCACTGATGATAATTCACAGATGCTCTTTGTCGGTAATCATCAACTTCCTAAGTTACGCCACACTGACTTTGCTTGGGAAGATGAAAAAGTTGAGTGGGTCTCATCCTAAAATAACTTGGAACAATTTTCCGGTCTAATTTGAAATACTTCAAAAACATGTTCTGGTCGTCTCTCTTGTGTACACAAATATCTATAATTAGATTGTCTCTGTCAGCTGCTATTAACATCCAGATTGTTTTTCTGTCTGCCCTGATTCCGTTTTTATTTATTGCCCGCATTAGTTTGTTTATTAATGTTTGAGATACTTGCCAAGGATGTTTCTTTATAGCGGTCGACGAGGTGAAACACTCGTAGTTGTGTCTGCTGTTTGGGAAAACAAAATATTAAAATGACGCGCAATGATCCACAGCGACTGCTATTGTAATATGTATTTCGTATTGAGACCACAATCTTATTTCTTAATCTAAATTCAATATGCAGTTTTATGGGATAACGCTGAGCAAACTGGAAATCACTTACTGAAGCGAAGTGCCTTGAATGTGAAAACAACTCAGAATGCAATCTCGTCCCCAGATAGTAAATCAGCTTTGTCACTCGGCTTACTGCCGTAGCTGGTCGTTGAGCGGTTTTTAATGGACTCCTATGCTCAGTTCACAGTCGATAGAACAGTGTTGAGCAAACAATAAAGTTCGGGGGGGGGGAGAGAAGAAACTACATTAGACGTACGTTTACATGAAATGGGGGGGGGGGGCGTCCTGCCTTTAGAAATTTGGGGTATTCAGCGGGCACGTACTTTTTTTTTTCCCCCTGGTCCAAACGGGTCCTGATGAGAGAGAGCTTGCGTTCTATGAGATTAGCACACAAGCTCCACCTCCTACCTTTTCCCTTAGTATCCCTTATAACATTATGGGAGGGATATAAGAAGGTAATAGTCGTTCAAATGTTACGATAGCCACTAAGAGTATCCTTTTCTGTCAATGCACCGTGGCGATGTAATATTCAGATCAAAAGATCGTCTCCTACAAAGAGTGCTTTCTTTAGATGGAAACTAAGCAAGCAAGAGGCGTTGTCGGCGAGATCCATATTCCAGTGTGTGTGTGTGTGTGTGTGTGTGTGTGTGTGTGTGTGTGTGTGTGTGTGTGTGTATTATGCATCCCCGTCTTGTGGCCTGCACGTCTGCTACTTCCCAGAGGGAAGCCTTCCAGCGTTTTTTTTCTCTTACTATGGCCTTACCGCAATCCCATTTATCTGACATTTGTGTGCCGATCACATCTGCGATAAGCCTAATGTCTTTGGATTAGTGCTATAAGGGTGGGCCAACTGTCTATTTCCATTGACATAATTAGTTACCTGAGGGATGCTAGCCATCGGGGTAATTCTTCTAGTTTGTCTTATTCTAGAACTTCATTGCAAAGAGAGGTTTCTATTTGCTTTATTGCTTTTTCTCTATGCCATACACGACATTGTCGTTTTTTTCCCCGTTTGCAGTGAGAATGATAGGCATACAACAGTTATCTCAAATGTATTTATAGAAAGTGGCCTTCGCTTGCATTTTTAACCGAGATAGTGGAAAATGAGCAGCCTCACAGACTAATTGAATGCAATTATCCACATTACTGGGAACATTGGCCTAACTTCGCTATTTTCTTCAGAAACTAATCAAAAAGACATCTCTCTCTCTCTCTCTCTCTCTCTCTCTCTCTCTCTCTCTCTCTCTCTCTCTCTCTCTCTCTCTCTCTCTCTCTCCCTCTCTCTCTCGCTCTCCCTCTCCCTCTCTCTCTCTCTCTCTCTCTCTAATGCAAATTTAAAACCTCGTATTCCATAACATCACATCATGGACTTTTGCTTCCACACGACCGCGGTAAAAAAATTAACTAAAATTCCATATTAAAACAAACTAATAATATCTGCAATTAAAATCATTACAAAGACTAACAATAGAAAAAGATGTGTTCATCCTCCATGCTTATACCGGGTTCTTGACTTAACATAAGTTATTGCTAAATTCTTGCTTTTTTGTTAAATTAAAAAAAAAAATCTTAATTTCCCCTAATCTGGAAAATCAAAACCATTCTTTGATATATTGTTTTTGTTCCGTTACAAAAACGCAACTGTGCAATTTCTTCTTTATATACTTCGCAAAACACATCTGGAAAAAATTACTGTAAAACCGGAAAGAAAAGAACTTAAAAAAAGTAGTTCTGTTTGAGGAGGAAGAGTGAATCGAAGACCTGATGTGTGTCGTTCGAATTTCAAATAAAAACTGGAACAGAGTAGCTAATTAAAAACTAGAAACGTCAATCTATTATCCAGCAAGAGGGATCTTCTAAAAATATGAAAGTAGTCTAACTGCGTCTCTTTATTCTTCCGGGCTTGACCGCTCGCCAGAAAAAGAATTTGTGATTAATTATCTACTTGTGGAAGCTAATTACGCAATAAGAACGTCTATGTTCTTGCAGCATGAGGAGAAAGGAAGCCTTTGGCTACCTGTCTTGCTCTGTTACCCTTTGCCAGTTCATACAGGACTACCGAACTTGATGGCTGAAATAAGAAGCAAGAGTTTAAAACAAATGACAAAAACAAGGGAGAAACGCAAAGAAGAAGCGATGGGGCATCGAGAAATTTTCTCCTTCCAAAGAGAATATTTAAAGAATGACGTCTCGAGTCCTAGAGATGTCATTCAAGTTGTCGAACTCATTACGGCTAAAGTTTTTGGACAACAAAAATGTTGGACGTTAGATGGCGCAATTCTCTACACAAAATATTCTGTGGCGAGAGTAACAACTGAGTTGTGTAATAATATTGAGGATAATGATCAACAGCCTGTACGAATTTCAGTGCTGGGAATAAGTCTTTCTCAAATGCGTCTGATTCTTCCACAGGGATTCAATCCATCTTAGAAGAGTGTGTAACTTCTTACCATGCATATCTTTATGATACGTATAACATGCCATATTCACGTTCTAGTGAAAATGCCATCAACAGACCCGATGGATTACCTTCGATCTCCCCATTAGGTGGAGCAGCCAGTTATGGCTAAATGAATTGGCTTCTCAAATCCGCTGGATCATTTCTTATTGGGTTTTTTTATGTTCTTCTAAAATATTCAGGGCGGCGAACAAAGTGGATGTAGGCATCATAATTGACCCAAGAGCAATCACGGATGGTGGATTAACGTTTTGTATGTTGAAGTTGGAGCATATGTGCCGAAAATAAGTCTAATTTTGGTAGATATGAATTCAGAAGAGAAGTTGATGCTGAAAGAAACGCAAGCGTTTTAGCAAATGAAAATTGCCGAAGATAATATACGAAGATGTTAATGAAGGATTGAGGTTTGATGAAATAATGTTGCTAAATAAAATGAAAAGTGAAAACTCAACCTTGGAATTGGATTTCACTTGAATCTAGACAGGTAGACACGTCCTAGTGGCAAACAATTGCTGAAAAAAGTTGTAATAAGAAATAACAAATAACTAAATATGTTTTATTTTAGTTATGTTTTTCGGTTACTTTTGAAAAACAGTTCATTTTTTCCCTTATTGTGGAAATGGAGCAATATTTGCATTGGATGGCTACTTTCGTGATACAGAACAAAAATATTTCTTACGATATTTTTAAATAACATTGCTGATATGAATTGGCTTCTTATGGCAATAAGTACGACACGTGACCAGCAGGTTCCCGATTTCTCCCCCCCCCATAAACAAGGTCACATGTTCGAAATGACAAAAACAATCAAACTGTTGTCGCCACAATGCAAAGAAGTTGAAATGGAGGGAAGACAAAGTACACTATAAGACATGCGAAGTACGGTGATGGGTCGTGGCTAAAGGCGACGTCATCTTATTTAGCGACAACGCTGCTAAGTCCAACGCAAATGATGAGTTTGCGGTTTCTTTCCGTCCTCCTCCTCCTCGCCACTATCCGCTCTAGTCGAAGAAGCAGCGAAGGCATCTTCTGAATCTATTAGCGTGGGTCAAAAACTGATATTGCTTCGGTCGTCCCCGCCCGTCACACCTAAGTGACCCCAATAAACTGAGCAGGAACGATGGTCGACGGAAAATTTAATACTGACACGAATGTCGTTATTGACATCGTCGGGTGGCGTTCTGATCGATCTCGATGTGACTCGTACTTGTGGAGCGTGTCAACAGAACTGGCGATAAAACACTCCACGCGATATCGAAAGCTGCCGCCCGTTCTCTCTTCCATACACAAGCGCATGAAAGAGTGGTGGGTGGCTGAAGCCGAGAGTGGTTGATCGTATCTCCGCACATCTACTGTCGGCATCCCGTTTCCCACAGGATCGTTTGTTATTTCGGAAGGATTTCTTCCCGGAACAGGAAGATGACACCTAAGAAAGTCCGACTTCGATGCTTCCGTTGTGAAAGCTGCCGACGGGGGGGGGGGGGGGGAACGGTACTTCTACGCGAAGAAAAAAAAAAAGGAGCTCCAAAATGATGCCCTAAATAGGCAGCTTATTTCGATTTCACACCGACTGCCGTGCAGTACTCACTCGAAGATCGTTACGGAACCATACGACCGAACCAAAAAGAGAGAAGAAAAAAAAAAAAAACTCTCACTAATTGTTAGTGCACGCGCATTACATAAGTGCTATCTGTGTAGGTCACCAAGCCCGTTCAAAAATACCTTCAAAACACATCTGGAAAAAATTACTGTAAAACCGGAAAGAAAAGAACTTAAAAAAAGTAGTTCTGTTTGAGGAGGAAGAGTGAATCGAAGACCTGATGTGTGTCGTTCGAATTTCAAATAAAAACTGGAACAGAGTAGCTAATTAAAAACTAGAAACGTCAATCTATTATCCAGCAAGAGGGATCTTCTAAAAATATGAAAGTAGTCTAACTGCGTCTCTTTATTCTTCCGGGCTTGACCGCTCGCCAGAAAAAGAATTTGTGATTAATTATCTACTTGTGGAAGCTAATTACGCAATAAGAACGTCTATGTTCTTGCAGCATGAGGAGAAAGGAAGCCTTTGGCTACCTGTCTTGCTCTGTTACCCTTTGCCAGTTCATACAGGACTACCGAACTTGATGGCTGAAATAAGAAGCAAGAGTTTAAAACAAATGACAAAAACAAGGGAGAAACGCAAAGAAGAAGCGATGGGGCATCGAGAAATTTTCTCCTTCCAAAGAGAATATTTAAAGAATGACGTCTCGAGTCCTAGAGATGTCATTCAAGTTGTCGAACTCATTACGGCTAAAGTTTTTGGACAACAAAAATGTTGGACGTTAGATGGCGCAATTCTCTACACAAAATATTCTGTGGCGAGAGTAACAACTGAGTTGTGTAATAATATTGAGGATAATGATCAACAGCCTGTACGAATTTCAGTGCTGGGAATAAGTCTTTCTCAAATGCGTCTGATTCTTCCACAGGGATTCAATCCATCTTAGAAGAGTGTGTAACTTCTTACCATGCATATCTTTATGATACGTATAACATGCCATATTCACGTTCTAGTGAAAATGCCATCAACAGACCCGATGGATTACCTTCGATCTCCCCATTAGGTGGAGCAGCCAGTTATGGCTAAATGAATTGGCTTCTCAAATCCGCTGGATCATTTCTTATTGGGTTTTTTTATGTTCTTCTAAAATATTCAGGGCGGCGAACAAAGTGGATGTAGGCATCATAATTGACCCAAGAGCAATCACGGATGGTGGATTAACGTTTTGTATGTTGAAGTTGGAGCATATGTGCCGAAAATAAGTCTAATTTTGGTAGATATGAATTCAGAAGAGAAGTTGATGCTGAAAGAAACGCAAGCGTTTTAGCAAATGAAAATTGCCGAAGATAATATACGAAGATGTTAATGAAGGATTGAGGTTTGATGAAATAATGTTGCTAAATAAAATGAAAAGTGAAAACTCAACCTTGGAATTGGATTTCACTTGAATCTAGACAGGTAGACACGTCCTAGTGGCAAACAATTGCTGAAAAAAGTTGTAATAAGAAATAACAAATAACTAAATATGTTTTATTTTAGTTATGTTTTTCGGTTACTTTTGAAAAACAGTTCATTTTTTCCCTTATTGTGGAAATGGAGCAATATTTGCATTGGATGGCTACTTTCGTGATACAGAACAAAAATATTTCTTACGATATTTTTAAATAACATTGCTGATATGAATTGGCTTCTTATGGCAATAAGTACGACACGTGACCAGCAGGTTCCCGATTTCTCCCCCCCCCCATAAACAAGGTCACATGTTCGAAATGACAAAAACAATCAAACTGTTGTCGCCACAATGCAAAGAAGTTGAAATGGAGGGAAGACAAAGTACACTATAAGACATGCGAAGTACGGTGATGGGTCGTGGCTAAAGGCGACGTCATCTTATTTAGCGACAACGCTGCTAAGTCCAACGCAAATGATGAGTTTGCGGTTTCTTTCCGTCCTCCTCCTCCTCGCCACTATCCGCTCTAGTCGAAGAAGCAGCGAAGGCATCTTCTGAATCTATTAGCGTGGGTCAAAAACTGATATTGCTTCGGTCGTCCCCGCCCGTCACACCTAAGTGACCCCAATAAACTGAGCAGGAACGATGGTCGACGGAAAATTTAATACTGACACGAATGTCGTTATTGACATCGTCGGGTGGCGTTCTGATCGATCTCGATGTGACTCGTACTTGTGGAGCGTGTCAACAGAACTGGCGATAAAACACTCCACGCGATATCGAAAGCTGCCGCCCGTTCTCTCTTCCATACACAAGCGCATGAAAGAGTGGTGGGTGGCTGAAGCCGAGAGTGGTTGATCGTATCTCCGCACATCTACTGTCGGCATCCCGTTTCCCACAGGATCGTTTGTTATTTCGGAAGGATTTCTTCCCGGAACAGGAAGATGACACCTAAGAAAGTCCGACTTCGATGCTTCCGTTGTGAAAGCTGCCGACGGGGGGGGGGGGGGGGAACGGTACTTCTACGCGAAGAAAAAAAAAAAGGAGCTCCAAAATGATGCCCTAAATAGGCAGCTTATTTCGATTTCACACCGACTGCCGTGCAGTACTCACTCGAAGATCGTTACGGAACCATACGACCGAACCAAAAAGAGAGAAGAAAAAAAAAAAAAAACTCTCACTAATTGTTAGTGCACGCGCATTACATAAGTGCTATCTGTGTAGGTCACCAAGCCCGTTCAAAAATACCTTCTTCCATCGAGAACCCTCTCCAGTGTTTATTAATTCAATTACGGGCGCACTTCGCTTTGAACCCGCCGTTCGTTCTCCATTACAGTAACCAAATGAGCAATCTTCAATGTTCACGAGCTTAAAACCTGCTTCGTGGGTGCTCTGGCATTAGCTCGAGGCAGCGTAACAGACCTCAAAGGAAACTTAAGGACCCTCTAGCGACTACCGAATCTATCTGCGAGCTGCTCGCAGTCGAACGTAGGCAAAGCAGGCAAGCGAACGCAAGAACGAAGGAGACAAGGAAATCGAGTACACAGAGGGAGGGGGGGGGGGTAGGAGTGGAGAGAGAGAGAAAAGGGAACTTCTCAGCTCACTGATTCACGCTAACTTACCAACAATTGGAAAAGCTAAAATGCATGACAATTAAACGCACAGCGAGAAGTTCATTCGCTGCATCAGAAAAATTAAAGGACGCAGTGGTTGGAAGAGCCTTAAAGCCATCCGTAGAGAAGCGACGTGAAGAGTTTGTAAAATATAATTTTCGAACATTAAAAAAAAAAAAGAGAACACAGTTAATTAAATACGCACGCAAATGCTCTCTCTCTCTCTCTCTCTCTCTCACACACACACACACACACACACACACACACACACTATATTCGTGATGGGCAGAAACAGGCAAGATGAGCATTTTGTCTTTTTGGATTCATTTTTGACATGTAACAGAAACAAGGAAAAGTCTTCGAAAAATCTTTGACATTATGGAGATCCGTAACAGCATTTAGATTGTGAGAAAAATCCAAAAGCTCCTGCACAAAATCATGAAAATTTCTCCGAATAAAAAAAAAGATTCAACGCATTTGAAAATGATCCTTAACAGGATTGTGGAAATGCTCCTGAAAAAAAATCCTCAAAATCATTGAAAATATTCAAATAATCGCACAAATTTTTCCTTGACATTGGTGACTGTTAACAGCAGCCTCTCAAAAAAAAAAAAATAAATAAATAAAAAATAAATGAGCATCAGTTTGTGGAAACAAAACACTTCTCGTATAAGATGTTCTTTTTCGAAACATTTAAATGAGACAATTAACCAAAAAAAAAAAAAAAACGTTTACTATAAGCGCGAACTTTTTTTTGCTCAGTCAGTAATAACCATTCCTTTTGGATAGAAAAAATCTAGGTCTGAACCCTGTGTGGGCTGCAGAGAACCTAAATAATGTCTTTTCAATTGAAGGTAAGGCAGTCGGTCTCATACGGAGACAGAGCATTTTTTCTCCCGCAAAACAGGTTAACGTCCTAGAATAACACACGGAATTAACACCTTAATGCACTAGCCACATAGCCTTAATTGTGTTGACTGTAATTCAGAATAATAAGTAGCGAGCATCGCAATAAATGCAATGAGAGAAGATAAATAAAGTTTCATAAAAAATATTCTCGCATGATTTAGATGCATTTCTAATAGAATATTATTGTTGCACAGCAGCTCCACAAAGTCCAGGACTCATTGTAGGAGGCTTGAGCTACACAGTCCCCTCTACAAATATTTTTATGAAAATGCATCGGGTTTGTTGACCTGTTTTGAGGAGGAGAAATCTGCTAACTCACCTTCCATTGAAAATCCCCAATAAAGATCCCTACCGTTATGAGAAGAATCGAATCGATGTTTGTCCATCGAAGATCTGCCGTACGGAGTTGCTAGTTCTTAATTTTGTGATTTTTATAAATCAATCTCTTCAAATTGTTTCCTTGACTCATCCCTACATACGAAAACATCTCTGTATGTGTGAGAGGGACATTGCTAAGACCGTTTTAATCGTGAAATAGAACGATAGGCTAGAAATTTACCGTTCAGTCAGTAATTGGAAAGGGGGAGGAAAGAGATACGCAGTTATTGGTTACCACTTTGGTAACATCAATAAAGGTTGGGCAATTTCTTATGGTTGTAACAATCTTTCTACCTTGCAAGTTGTTTTTAGCTTACGAAGCTATCTGGAAAATATCGTCACGCTCTCTATCAAGATGTGTGCGAGCAAGTTCGTGGATATTAAATATGGTTTGTCTAGCGTTCTCTGATAAATGAGAATCTTGCACGAAACCCTTGAAATTAATCTTTAGAGGCTGGAAGGTGCCGGTATTGCTGGCTATCCGAATATTTTACCCTTACTAACTACTTTTACTTACTCTTCTTGCTCAGAACTGCTTATTCTGACCGTCTAATATTCGTTTGTATTGAGCCTGGTTAAGTGTTTACTTTTATAAAGATGCACACTGCCTGGGAACTCTTGCGTCTGTAATGAAGAGGTGCGTTATAGAAGTCATTACTCACGCGCGCCTTCGCAGGTACACGGAATGCTACCTCTACAGCCATTTTGAAGGATTAATTAGCAAATTTTTTTTTTTTTATCCTTCCTCTCTTTACGGATATTTTAAGCTGCTGCTTGCCTAGCACCTTTTGCCACATCACAGTCATTTGGTAGGTTCACAAGCTATCTGAAATTGATGGTCGATTTCGTTAGCCACTTCTCATATTTTATATACACAAGAACGACAAAAAAAGAGGAGGAGAAAACGAAGAAAGAAAACAAATATTGAGTCCTTGAGTTACTTTGCGTGAGTCTAGATATACATGAGTTCGGGCTAAGCTGTCCCTCTGGTCAGGAACAAAATTAATGTTCATAAATATGCAAGGGAAAAAAAAACTCAATTGCCCACGCTTCAATCACTATTTCAGTTTATAATAGGATGTCAGCGACTCAATGGGATTTTTATTAGAATTTCCACACAGTTAAAACACTCCTTAAGGCTATCATTGCAATAATATTTTGCCAAATCGAGTTCATTTGTGCGCAAGCGTAGATGACGTCACGATCTAATGTGACGTTCATGTAGCAGCCAATTACTCTTCAGAGTTCGTGTTTGTTTTCCTGAGTTTGAAACGGGTGGATGAAGTCCTGTATTTATTCCTTGCATTTAAAACAGGAAATGATGCAGAACTTGAGGCATCGAATGCTGCCATTAAAGTTGTAAACAAACACACACAGACAATCAATATTGCCTATCAGTAAAGCAATTACTGTTCAGATTCGATATGAAACGTATTTAAGCTTCTGGGGATGTCACAGACACACACACGTTGCCAGTAGCGTAATAGCAGGACGGAAATAATCTCTGAGAAATGAAGGAAAGAGAATAAGAATAATAAATAATAATAATAAAAAATCCTGGATTTTTTTCGGCCACACCTCATGGCTTCATCGATCAATTATTGCACTAACGAAATCGAAACCACCTAGAAATACAATTTGGCTCGCTCAGGGCGGTGTACCTTTTTTTCCTTGATTATTTAATTATGAATAGATCGGCCTTCATTTATCAGACAGAGCATTTTGTGTTTTTTTTTTTTTTTTTTGTGTGTGATCTTTTTTCTTTTCTTTTCTCTCTTTTTTATTGGTCTGTCAAAGGCGGCTAAGGTGGGCGAGTACAATGTACGGATGACTTACTTAATTGACTGAAATTCTGCTCTTTCTCTTTTTCCAAAAAAAAAAAAAGAAAAAGAAAAAAGATTAAAAAAAGGAAAGAACAAAAGCACCAAATTTAACAGCCTTTTTTTTTATTATTTTCAACCAGTCGCACTTCTTTCTGAAGTTCTTAACCTCTATATATTCATACGTTTGTGTTTATTTTCATTGTTGTTGCTTTCAGTGCCGATGCGCCACCTATAGTATAATTCAAATACTACGCTACTTTATGAGAAATAAAGATTTGTACGGCGCATTTAGTTTGTAATTTTCTCAGAGGCTACCAACAGCAATAACAAACTCCAAACATACAAGATACAAAACATAGAAAAATACAAAAAAGATCAAAAAAAGGAAAGAACAAAAACACCAAATTTAACAGCTTTTTTTTTTTATTATTTTCAACCAGTCGCACTTCTTTCTGAAGTTCTTAACCTCTATATATTCATACGTTTGTGTTTATTTTCATTGTTGTTGCTTTCAGTGCCGATGCGCCACCTATAATATAATTCTAATACCACGCTACTTTATGAGAAATAAAGATTTGTACGGCGCATTTAGTTTGTAATTTTCTCAGAGGCTACCAACAGCAATAACAAACTCCAAACATACAATATTAGTACTGCAGAACACAAAATTAAATGGAAATGTTGGAATGAAGATTGTTTTAATCTTATAGAGTTAATTAAGTGAATGAAATGAAGGAGGTAAACCATGCACGTTAATGTGCAAAATGGGTTTGTTCTTACTGATTTGTAATTACCTGATATCTATTTCGGTTTTATTTTTTATTATATGCATTTATTTATTTTTAGAACGTATGATTTGACTTCGTTTGGTTTTTGTCAAATGAAATAAATAAATAACCAAATGAAGCCAAGAGACGGGAAAAAAAATTTTTTTTTATCTGTCATTGAGACTTACGATGTGCACAATAAAAAGCATACTGGGGTCATTAAAAGGGTCCCATTACTTTCAGTAAATATAGCTAATGTAAAAGAAATATAATTGGAGAAAAACTGCAACTCTGAAGTCTTCTATGCAGCCGTCTTTATTATTAAAACGAGTTAAATGATTATCAATAAACCCTGACAACCAGATTGGTTATAATTAAGAAATAAAAAATTAAAAACCATAACTGATGGAAGTTATTATGAAAAAGAAAAGAAAAACAGTCTTTAGAAGCAAGGATGCCCAGATCCAAGATCTTGGGAACCTTCTGATGTTTGCAAATTCTTTGAATGTAAAGGAAGTTAGTGTTTGAAGGTTTTTATTCACAAGAACTTTATTCAGAAACAATAAAACTCGAAAAACTCCAAAGTATAACAGCTATAATCCCAGTTTGGCTTGCTAGAATTTAATTAAAAAATAATAATGTGTTTGAGATGTCGACTAGTAAACCACCTAATGGCGTTTGCAAATATGAGTACTGTATTGGCAACTTTTCCACCAGTAGCGCCATCTTGTGGCGAATTACCGAATACTCCTTATATTTGCAAACAACAATTTGACCCTGATAACTTCTTTTTTGAAATATAATATTAAACAAGTAATAAAAAAAAGTTGCTTTTTTTCCCCTAATTGCAATGTTGTATGATGAGACCATTCGTTACTCTATACGTGATAATTCTAAGCAACTGAAGCGAAATCATCTTTCTGATGGTCGTTGATCCAGTAGTATCTCTGTTCCCTGGACAATATTTCGCGAAGCCTTCGCAAGGAACGGTTACGCGATTTTGAAAACCCTAGGTTGTTTACGATGGTCATTAATAGCGGTCCACCAGACTTTCTCTCATGACACCATCGCAAAAGTATTTCCAACCAAACTGCAATATACAAAATCCCCTTCACGAACTTGTGCAAGCTTCAACAATTTATTCTACTTTATTAGTGGTCGTATCTGTAGGTTATTTATAACCCTTCTATCTAAATGGGATGCACTGTGAATAAAATCAGAAAAAAAATATTTAAAAACTGGGAATATATCTTAGAATAAGTTTATATCTACAAGATTTCGAATTGATATAAATCTACACGAAATCTCATAGCTATAAATTTGTTGCTGCCAGGATCATATAAATGAAACAGTGAGAGCAAAAGCGTGATTTGTCCGCACTCTTTGACACAGAACCATTGGTGGGCAACAGGCACCATTCTTAGTGTATAAATATTACCATGTTTATAAAACCAGAACAACGTGTGTCGGGATGCTTTATAAGAAGGAGGTCACCCAGAATCGCTGTGGAAAATGCGTGTTGTTTATGAAGTCTCCTAGGAGTGGGATCATCACCATGGTGAACTGTTGTTCGAAGGAAGACAGAGAAATTGCACCTCTTTGCCTCTTTATTGGAAACTGATAGATGGTAAACGAATTGTCAACTGTTTAAAGGTAGTGAGGGGGGGGGATAGATCAAATGACAAAACAGCATTCTGTAGATGTGAGAAGGCTGTTCGAATGGCCGATAATTATGTGCAAGGAGCGTAAGCTGTGTATAAAAACCCCGTGTCACTACTTTTTATCTTAATCATCCCATTTATATCAAAGACAAATGATACGACTTTATGAAGTGAGGGTTGTTAGGATCATTAGATGGTGTAAGTATCCACTTCAGGCTTAACGAGCCTGAAATAGATATTGAGATTGGTGTCGGAGAATCAAGGAAGTACAAAGTTGCCAAGTCTGAAGTACTCTTTCTAATGATGCTAACAATCGACCTTATCACCCCCTCATAACGCTCTGTCTCCTGTTTCTGCGCGCCATCTAATACTTATATCTATAAATAAGGCCACTACGCGAGTGAAGTATCATTCTACATTTTACTTGTGTCGAAGTTCTGCTTTTTAAAGTTATTTTCATTATTTCAAGTATTCCTAAAATGGGAAACTTTTCTTCTTATAGATAAACGGAGAATTTATTTCCACGTATTGTCTTTTGTAATATTGGTTTTCGTTGCCATTCATTCACTTTAGCAAGGAATATTCCAAGAAAATATCCCTTTTAAGTTTTTATAATTTATGCCAATAATATCCATAAAAATCTCCCGTAAACCTTAAGCTTTAGCGTGTCTCCATTGAACTTCAAATACGAAGCATGACGAAGCCCAAACCATTATGAACAAAACCTTTTGAGAAAGCAGATAGGCTAAAGTAGGGGTCTGCAAACAGTCGATCGCGGCAGCAATATCAGTCGATCGTAGAAAAATATAAGAACAATAGAAAAACTGGTTTTTACCCATTCTTAGGGAAACATAAAAATAGTTTCTTTTATTACAAGGCCACAACTTCATCGAATGCACTATACGGGAATGCTCCTTTTAAAACTCGACCTTGTTTTACCAAGCTTAGAGGGAGGGACTGTTTTATCAACGTATTTTTGTAATTGTTTAACGACACGTAAAGTCTGTTGAAACACCGGGCTATCTTAGCAAGTAGCAAATCACTTGAAGGAATGTTTAAGATTTCAGCCTTTTTATCAAGTAAAAGTCATGACTTTTACTTCGTTACCGTTCAACAGAAACAACTTAACATTTTGGAAATCTGAATTAATTTTGGTTTAATTCTTTCTTCATTTCTTTTGTGATCAAACAGTATACTTTGCAGTTTTTTCTCATAAACTTTATTTCAACTGTTATTAATCTTCGTTTGTCTTTTTGTTTTATTGTCCAGATTCCACTTCCATACGTTACGACTGGTAGGGCTAATGTATTGTATACTTTTAGTCTGGTCTGTTTTTGAACTAGGTTAGGTTTAAATATAGACTTCATTACACCTGTTCTATTCGATTTTAGTTTTATTATTTCGATTTGACTTTAATTTTCACTCTACTTTGAATTTAATTTTATTTTCCTATTTAAATATGAAATCGCATGGCTTGTATGGACAAAAAAAAAGCAATGCGAGATAATTTTCCCGTATATAAAACTGAATTATTTTAATAAAATGTCTGTCTTTCAAAATTGCATCACGTTTCAGATTTATGAGAGAGAAGAAAACTTCGCAAAACTAGAACAAACTCTCTCCTATCTCACACGACCGACCGCCATATGCCAGCGGTGTTTTCGATGCATATCGTTCCTCAGATCTTTAACGGTTCAGCCGGGACCCCTCTTCAGTGAAATTTGCGTTTCAGCTACTCGCATACAAAGTCAGTGCACACTTTCAATAGTAAACTTCTCATACACATACCGAAAAAAAAAAAAAAAAAAAAAAAAACTTGGTGTTCGGTTATTTCCTCGTGTCTTATTATATACACCGACTACGAACTAAGACTTGCGAACGTACGAAGCCTCTGGTGGAATTATCCTGTCCAGCCTTCTCTTGGGTTCAACTCCCCAATGTATTCTGTTATCAACCCGAATTTTGTTTATGTTTTCAGATGCGCAGAACATTTTAAAATTAAAATTTGACGTGTCTGTTAAATGAGCTCCGTCTAATAACTCCCATCACAAGAAAAAAAAAATTAAAGTTGCCAAATCTCTCAATGTTGTAGAACAAAACAGTGCTTCCTTGACAATTAAGTCACACTTCTATCTCTTTATCAGATTCGAAAAAGCACAAACCGCACTTCTGGTTCTGGAGTGGTCAACTCGGCCTGACAGCATATCCACTATCCAACCAACAGGCTATAGATGGCTCATTATCTCACCGCCCATAGAATACATCAAGAACTGACAGACTTAAACAAAAAGCAGGGAAAAAAATGATAACGGTAGGAACGTTATTGTACCTTCACTGCTATTGTAAATGTAGTGAAATGTTTTCACTAATATCATAAATTAACCCTGGTTAGCTCGCGGTGGTAAAAATTGCAGCGTAGGTCGCGGTATATCTGAGAGATACATGCATTACTAGTATGTGCTAAAATACAATAAAACATAAAGAAAAAACACTGAAAATATAATACATGACGATACAAATTAAGTGGATATTGAATCCAACATTATTTCATAGCCGAATATAGAAACTACAAGAGTTTCGTGCCGAATATATAGAAACTAAAAGTTTCGGCCGATTCAAGCATAAGCAACCTTATGGGCAACTCGTAGTAAAGGTGGAGTAAGCTCCAGATCGCTTTCTTCAGTATTTTCCATAATGTAAAGCACATCTCCTAGAGGACATGTATGATAAAAAATAAGCCTTTGGCTCTCTATTTCAGTAATACAAGATGGTTTATTTATTTTCAGTTACAATCTAGAAATTATTGAACAAAGAATAAAAAAAAAAACATACTATACTGACATCGGAGCTCGCGGTATCTCTCAGATACAATTTACTGTCAAATATCACAACCGTTTACATAACATGTGTTAAACCAAACTGACAAGCTAAAAAAGTACGGAATATCACTCGTAACATATGAATGCACAGCTACTCATGACCTTCAAGCTATACACTGAATTGTGTAAGAATATTTATACTAAACATTCTGCATGTATCTGTCATCAGCTGCGAGCTCAGCAGGGTTAAGAGAAAAATTCCATGGAGAAGGAAGGAAAAAATAATAAACGAAAGAAAAAAAAAGAACTCGACACTGAAAAAAAAAATTAATTCAATGAAATTTACTTGCTGTGGTTATTGAAATAATTTTCGTAAATTGCTGAAATATGTTTTTTAATACGTAATTTGGCCATGGCTTTGCTCTTTATATTATTTAGAGACTTTTATAAGCCAATAAATGACCAAAAAGTACGCATTAAAAGTATTCCTGGATTCAGAGCGAAACATTCTGTTTATACTAACGTAGGGCTAGCGCCAAGATATACCTCAACGTTACGTGTTTGTATTCAATTCTTTTCATTCAAACAAAGCCATTAACGCCTTCCTTCATAGTTAGGAGGGGGGGGGGAGTAGCAGAAACTGCAATCTGTTATCCTAATTTTTTATTGTCCCCCGCTGTTTATCCTGTAAACAAAAGGAAAGAGTTTATCGCTTCGCCTGTACTTAAATCGTCCTCATTGGTGGATTATTTTAAGAAAAACCGAAGGCTCCGATCCAATTACGGTAGAGTTTTTTTTTTTTCCTTTCCTTCCTTCTTTACCTCGTGCCCAAAACCGAACAAAGGGAGATTTTAGCTGCGAGCGTCAACCACCAGCTGGACTGGAGACAGCAGTAATGAGGATATTGAAAAACCAGACGAAACAAAAGGCCTTGATTAGAGAGGTTTAAGGGCATGAACTCTCAGCCTCTGAGTTAAGGAATTTCGAAGAAAGCTGATCTGACGACAAAAAAAAACTCTCCAAGTGAAGTTTCTGCCTAACGATTGGACTTCTTCTGGAATCCCCACCCTAAGTTCTAACCTGAAGTGGTTTATTAGAGATTTTGTGGATGTATTCTACCGAACGAAAGCGAAGCATCTCAAATATACGGATTTAGTGATAAAAAAAAAAGGAATAAATGAATATCGTAGCTCTGAATATTATTATTTCAATTTATTTTCGTATCTCAAAATCAGACGCAGAAAATAAATGCCATTGAACTCTCTTAACGACTACGAATGCTACCAAATTTAGTTACTATAAATTCCATTTAGTGATTATAAATAGTCAAAACAAAATGTTTGACAATATTTGTAATTTCGTTATTTAAAATAAATTTGTATTTTTACGAATGTAAAGAGCGTTCAAGACAGAATACATTTTAAGCGGCCTGCAAATAAATAGAATTCGAAAATCATTATTTATAATTATACGAAATTCCTCGATGCAGGAAGCCGACTGCACAACAGCCGTTGAGTTAATTTAAATACAAGTCGAATGTTAAACTTCGTGTGCCAAACATATTTCCATATCAACTGCATTTACAGGTGCGTTCGATTAAAGTAATGATTGCGGAAAAAGTCACTAAAGTACTTCATTCTCTTGTAGCTAAACGTCAATACCTTCGCCTTAATTCCTATAAAATTAGTTCACTGTATTCACTTTGACACATTACTAACGGTAATAGCTTGTGAAAAGCTGGATTTTTCCGATAACATTCAAAGCATATATTTGGCGCGTCTTCAGATAAATACATTAGTTACTTGCATTTTTTTATTTCATTAATATTTAAATCGATTACGGTTCTCCTTTTTTTTCTTCTTTGCCATAAAAGAAATCATTGGTTTTATTTCAACTATTCCGCTGCTATTAATTGCATGTCACTTGCATACGCTTAAGCAAAATTACGTGCCCACAAGTTGCCTAGGTGACAAGCGCACGTGCAGACCGGAGGCAGACAGACAAATGGAAACTAAAAGTGAATTAATAACGACTTCACTTGTCAACTAGACTTATTAGATGCACTGCTTGTTCTAAAGCATTTATTTTCAATGAGCAATGGCTAGAGGCTTTTGGAAATAATGTACAAGTCGCGCAGAATTTCCGGGCATATGCAGACGACTTTGCCTTCATTCAAAAAGATGGCGTTGCTGTTCGAAAAAGACTTAAAATAAATTCGCAAATATAAGTTTAATGCAAGATTATATTATAATTATTTCGTACAAGCAAAATTCCACTTGTACATTTACTGAAAGTAATAAAGTAAAAATACCTCGAATAGAATAAAAATCATAATAATTCCATTTAGCCATATATTGACGTTGGTTATAGATCCGGAATTTTTAAGATATTTTATATGTTATTTTTATTTTAATATATTATATTAAAATAAAAATACAGTGGTAATCTATTCCATCCAAGGTTTCGATGGATATTGCAGTCCAAGTAACCAAGGCTATGTATGAGGTCATTGAATCATGTCAGTTAATTGCGTGTGTTCTGTTGTTCCAGAGATATTGATTAACTTATAATTCGCGAAGATGAGTTAGCCGATCTCAAACGGAGGTAGCAGGGTTTTCTCACGTAAACTCGGGGTTTTAATCCTGCATACAGGCAAAATCAGTCAGAGAATACACGAAATCAGGCAATGATAAGATTGGGTGGTAGATGGCATAGTGTTAAACAGTTGGCTCAAGTGGTGTAGAGTGATGAGTAATGATTAATAATTAAATCAATTTAATCAAGGAAATCGCTCTCAGAACTTACACTATTACAGAAAATAATATGTGTTAGGATTTACGGCCACGAGATGGCGGCAGTTGTCTGCCGTCCTTCCTCCCTCTCTCTGAAAAGCCTGATTCATTGATAGTTCTGAATCGCTGTCCGTAAATGCTAGAAGGATAGATAATGGCTGCCGACTAATCTTCAAAAAGTTACTCATGGCTAAAAAATCTCTGCCTATCCCCTTGGATAATAAGAAACTATTCATCACTTTAAAAAAAAAAAAGATTCTCTCTTATTATTTAACTTTCGCACACGTTTCATCAGATAATAAGCTGTATTTTCAATAATATTGCTAAACTACGTATTTCTTTGCCAACTTAATATCATTCATACTGCATAAAACGCATATAAGAGAAAGCAGTTGTTGCACTGTTCCTATTTCATTGATGAACACTTTATTTGATTGTATGTAGCAGATTCAATGGAAAGACGCATCGTCTGCCTTAAAAAGTCAATAAGAAATAATTCAAAAAATTAGTTGAATAACGACAACAAAACTCATCTGTATGTTTCCTGAATTGCAATACAAATTCAATATAAATGGCAGTGAAAATTTGCAGTGAATTATAGTGATATTAATAAACAAATAAAATGTAAAAAAAATATTCTGTATTTTTCAATCTCTCACTTAAGATGACAATCACCCTAGAATCTGATTGTATCATTATTTATAGCCTCATAAATAATGATACAATACATGATTTTGATCGCTTCTGGTAAGTAATGAAAGAATATACACTGCGTGCCTACTCAATGCGATTGAAACAAATAAATATTTATACTGCATATCCATTATTAGATTTTCATGCAATATACAGCATTTCCAATGAATTAGCATCTTCATAGCGCAATCGAAGACACTTTCCACCACAGAAATCCATCTGTGATAATATTTCGAGTGTGAACATGTTCCAGTTTAGATTTTTCATTTTTTTTTTTTTGTAACTTTCGCACTAACTGAAACTTGTAAGTTACAAGAGGCATTGTTTTTTGCACAGCAGCGTGTATGGTAGAAGATGCGAAGAGGCGACTCCCAACTATCCAGTCCAATTAATTTGTTGTAACTACGTCGATAAGCTTCAAGTGTCGCTTCCTGTAGATCTGCTTCACTTTCTGGTCCATGTTTCATTTTTCCCTCAACACAGAAACCGATTTTCACTAACCTTTATACCATGCCACTGTATTATGTCGCTTAGGTAGATCTTATCGGTAATGAAGTCTAAAATTTATTTTGCACTGTAATTGGGAACGAACTTGAGTTCAGCAAGATAAAAACAACTCTTTTCTTCCTTGCTTAGGCTTCTAAAATTTGGAAACCTCTCGCATCTCAAACGAACTCCTCCAGTAATGTTCTGTAAAAATATATCAATTTGTTACTGGTAGTAATTCTGTGTAGATCTAGTTTGATCTTGGAGTTAAATAGCAAAAGAAATCCTTCAATGAAATAAAACTTAAAATGAGTAATAAAGAATGCCTTTATAAGCGCTATATTCCATTCACGAAGGATCTTTACCGTCTTGTTTAATTGGACTCTGTGGTATTTACTTTTACTCTGTCCTTCGTTATGTCTTGTTGAGGCCATCATAGATCCAGTTTTTATCTGATCATTGCCTATTAATGAGGTCAACATTGCATGAGTTCAAGCCCTTCTTGAAACCCCGTTCAGAGGAAAGATCAACCACTTAGGATCAAGGAATTCTGATACATAGCATAGCATTTAATAAGAACAGAACGAACGTGCAATTCATAAAAAGGAATTGATGTTGTTGATAAACGAAAGTGGTTAACAGAGCAGAGCACATCAAGGGTATATTGTTGGTCATTATGAATTTAATTATATGCCAAGGCAGATTAAGACCAATAGGGTCTTAATGGTTGAAACTAGATGTCATCACTCGATCTATTTTTCTGTGAGAAAATTTTACGTGTCAAAATACAGTATAGGGGTACATTTAAGTGTGCATGCCAAAAAATCAAGTGCAGACCATTTTATCCGGTCTCATTTTCTCACACAAGTTCACTTCTCTTTCTTCAAGTACACTTACTTGTCTGTCCGGTTCTTTAATTTATTGTCAGCCTGTTTCAATGATTGGATAAGAAAAAGATAGTAGTTGCGACAGGATAGAGAGAGAGAGAGAAAGCCGGTTAAATAAGACGATATAGGAGGCAATAAAAAAAAAATTCCTAACTTTGATCGATTTGGGAAATGGACATTCCTGCAGTCAATGGTATATTACTGATAAAAAAAAAAAAAAAAAAAAAAAAAAGAAGAAGCTTCTGGAAGCACGCGACCTTTCTTTCGGTATCACGTGATGTCACCATCTCCGTCGGTTATTCTCCGCTTTAAATGTGCGATATTTGAGGGATATGAAACCACGTTTTGTCCAAAGTACCCACAACTCAGCGTCGCAAAGATCCAAGCAATATAAAGAACAATATACCAAAATATATTGCTGTTGCATTGTGTCCAAATCAATGGTGCTAAAACCGCATTTCTTAAACTAAAAGGGGAAGAGTAAATTTATTAAATACAAATAGCAGAGACCATCAGTTATCCTATAATGCCACATATATAGCAGTGACATCACCGTGGCGAAGTTACCCCACTTTATCCAATAGTGATGTATTTGCACCCTTTTCATTTTGCATGTTTTCCAATATTACATTATGAAAACGCATGCATCAGTGAAATAAAACTTTTCAAACCTAAAAAGAATATAGATGACAATTGATTAGTTCGCTATAAGGCAAGAAAAGAGAAATCTTACTCAACAGTCTTTAATGTAGCCTTACACACGTGAGTCAACCATGTTTTTTTTCTTATTTCCAAACATGAACTGAATTTGAAAGAACCAAAAGCAGGACACTTACCTCGTCCCACGCCTCTGTAATCATAATCACAGCTTATGGTTCTCTTGCCAAACCAACTGGTCGTAACCAACTTTTGTTCAGAGCTGCTTACTCTTCTGTTACACCCAGATGGTTCACCAACAGAAAATTCAATCGGCTGGCTTCATAATTTTCCTCAAATCTGCGTGCATAGATCAATTTGGTACATGTCCGGCAACCCTTCCAAAAATTCAACACTCATTACTCCTCCGATTTTTGCCAGAAAGACGTCAGAAAAATGCTCCAAATTAGATACCAAAACGTCTCCTGATCCTGATGGGGTTTCTTCGATTGTTCTGAAGATTTGCACCCCATAATTGACTCCAGTTCTATATCTTCGCTTTGTGTTGTCTTATTCCACTGTCTATCTATCCCACAGCCTAGAAATTAGCCCACGAACCACCCATTCCTAAGTGGAAGCACAAGGATTTAGTGACAAATCCTTGTCGTCTAACTACCGCCCAATTTCTTTCGCCACAAGAATTATTTCTAAGCTACTATGAATCCTCTCAAGTAATAAACGATCAACAGTATGGATTCCACCGCTGTACAGGACTACTTACTGATGTTACCTCAACAATTTTTTTTTATCTCTTCATCTACTACCTAGTAGGGTAAATTGCTGAGTGCACTCAAACAATATGCAGCATTTTATAGTATGAAATTTAAAAATATTTCCTTTTAACTGTGCATGTAATAATAAAAAGAAGAAGAAAAAGAAAAAGACGTAAACATGACTTCTGTGAATGATGTGTAAATTACAAACATAGAAATGCAACTAGAGGCTGTGTAACTCAGTGGATGTGGCGTTTGCATACCACGGCGCTTGGCCACACGAGGGAAGACTTGATTTCGAATCTAGTCGGCGACTAGAGGAAATTTTTCTAAGCCTTTTCTCGACTGGTTCCCGAGTTAGTCGATCTCTGGCACGGGAAAACGGGTTTTTCTCCCGAAAATTCTTTTTCGTCCTGTAAACTCAAGAAAACCGACCATAGCACCCACATTATTTCAGACATTAAATATATTGTGTTAGGGTTAGGGACTACGAGATGGCAGCACTGGCTAGCTGCCTTCTTCACTGAATACTAATTAATTAGTGATATCCTTGGGCCAGCTATCTCTGATTAGGTACCAGTGCAGATTGAACTGCCCACTCGGTCTAAAGTTAGATAGGGCTAAAACGGCCTCGCCTACTCCCTACACAGGAATAAAAGGCGTTAGCAGATTTTTATTTTTTATTTTTTTGATGAAATGCAACTACAATAACAAGCAAAGATTACCTCGCATTTGTCAGCCTGGTTGGCCGAGTGGTTAACGTATCTGCTGTCCAGCTAAGAGTCCGCGGGTTCGAATAGCCACTGTGAGTATGGACGTTCGTGAGTGTCTTTAACCGCTGATAATTGGAAAAGTTCCATGGGGTCTCCAGATGAAACTTAACACTTTCAGTAAATTCGTATTTTACAAGTGCGAATGTGCATTTAAAAAATCTTTCGTAAGTGGGAACCATACAAAGGCATATCTGATATTTAGGGGGTGTAAGTCATTATATGTTCTTATTGCAAGTTACTCGATGCACATTTTAGGTCAAAAAACATTCTTACTATTAATGTTTTGCATTGCGAAATACTGTTTGTTATTCTTACGCAGTTTTAGTGCTAATGTGTCAATATTAACCTTGCAATTTTCATTATAAATATGAAATACAATTGTATTATTATTATTATTATTTCGGGCGACTCCAGGGAGTCCTTAGACTCATCGAGGGAGGCCCTAAACATCATGTCCTCACAACTATACGACATTTTCACAGTATCTATCATACCTTGCCTTGAACTCACTCACCGTCATAGCACCTACAACAGACTCTGGCAGATTATTCCACTCATTTACCACTCTAAAAGTAAAGAACCCAGCTCTAACATCCCTGCTAACCACACTCTTGCCCAGCTTCCATAGGTGTCCCCTAGTTCTCCCACCACCAGTCCTGATCTCAAAAATATCCTCTGAATTAATCCTATAGAATCCATTTAGCAATTTGAATGTCTCAATCATATCTCCCCTCCTCCGCCTATCAACTAGTTTCTGCAACCCACAAATCTTCAACCTGTTCTCATATGGTTCATTCCATAGACCTGCTATCATCTTAGTCACTCGCCTCTGGATGATCCTCTCCACCTCCTCCCCATCGAGAAGGAACCGAGGTGACCAAATCTGGGCACAGTAGTCGAGATGAGGTCTTATCAAGGCTCGGTACAGAGGTACAATAACTTGCTTGTCTCTGCTCGTCAAGGTATTTTTCAACAAGCAAGTGAGTTGATGAGCGGATTTAGCTACTTTTGCAATGTGCCCCCTAAACTTCATCTCCCTATCCACCAACACTCCCAAGTCCCTGGCCTCATCAATCTCCTGGAGTACAGTTCCACCCATGTGGTATACTGCTGCTAATATTTTCACCCCAAAATGCATAACCTTACATTTTGTCACATTAAATTGACATCCATTCTCCTTAGCCCAGAACTCCAATCTATCTAAGTCATCCTGCAAGACTTTGACATCTTCTGCATTCGCTATCGCCCTACCCAACTTTGCATCATCAGCGCAATTGATATTGTTGTATATCAATGTAAATAGAAAAACTTTAGTGACGATAGGCATGTCTGGAAATAGACATCAAAATAAGCAAAGCTACTATGGAGTAGCCAGCTGAATAAATTTATATGGAATAAGAGATAAATTAGTCAAAACACGAAACTACAAGTATACAACACAGTGTTCCAACCAGTTTCAAGTTATGGATCTGAGAGTTGGGTTAGAAATAACGCACTTGATCAAAGGATAAAGAGTGCAGATATGAGAGTTCTTAGAAAAATTAGGTTCCTTAACAGATGACATCAATGGCAGAATCATATTAAAAATGAAGACATTAGGAAGGAACTTGACATTGTTTGCATTCAAGAATGTGTCAGCAGGGCTAATCTAAGGTAGTATTATGGACACTTTATATAGAATGGGGTAAGGAAAGGTTAGCAAAACAGGTGTTTAATGCCAAGATGGTAGGAAAGAGATCCAGAGAAAGACCAAGGTCTAGGTGGATTAATTCAGTCAGAAGTGGCTTCTGGGAAGTTTGGCCTTAAAACGTCATTAAAATTTGGTTTCAGTCAAAAATTCTTATTTTTCTAATTTAAAGTGATTTTTCTAATTTTATAAAATTAGAAAAATTTTCATATAGAATGCATAATTTACGTATAGAATGCATAAGACAAAAATTGGAGTCGATGTCATAAACGAGCTATAACGTTTGATACATCAAACGTCATCATTCTCGCGAAGACAGTGAAGATATCAACAATGAAAAATCCCACTCCGAATAATTTCATGCTATACACAAATATAAGCATGAATTGCAGTTATTTTCCTTGCTAAACTCTCAGTTCAAGAGTGGAGTATGAAAGATTTTTTCGTTTGGTTCTAATTTTGATTTATTGGGGGAAAATGGCTCGAAATGATAATAATAAGCGTACTAGCTAACTTGGTGGAATTTAATGAAACGGTATTCAGAACCACTACTACTATTTGTAATTCTTTAAATTTTACTATTTAATAATAGTAAAAAGTAAAAAAAAAAATATACATATATACTGTATATAACCCAAAATAGCTCTAGGCGCCATTGTTCCAATGCTACTACAGAATATGAAAGAAAGATAAACTTTGCCTTTTTCTCTGGGCACGTAATATCCTCTCTGTACCTCAGTAATTTGCATACGATGATGCCAATCCAAAATAAATATGAAATGTATAAAATAAGAGTGATAACCATGCAATATACATTTCAAAATTTTATACATTTCAAAATAAATATGAAATGTATAAAATAAGAGTGATACCATGCAATATATGGTTCATACATTTCACCGAGTTTGCTGCAGTGCTTTTGAACAGCAGTGAATTCTCACGATAGATGGCAGCACGTTTAAGCATACCAAGTGGCGTGTTATTGTGATTCGAAAAGCAAAATTTGCGTAAATAAACTCATATTTACATAACAAATATTCGAGAAAATTCAGAATTAGAAATAAAATTCTCCAGAAAATTAACATAAAGAGAGGATAACGATAATTTACAGAGTCGTTATAAATATCCATTCGAAAGGTTTCTTTATATTCTACTGCATTGCATGTTGACTATTTTTGACTATTTATTATTCAAACAAATTTACGGCTAAACGCCCTTTCCCTCAGCAGTCATATTGTTCGCATCCAGAGTGCTTTTAATGCTAATTGTATGCCGTTTCCATATTTTTGCTCCTTTAGTAAAAGACAGTGTATCCCCTGCAACTGAAAAATGCTCTTTTAGTTTTTAATTTATATTTATAGATTCCTTTTTCAAAAATAGCACTTCAGCATGTAAAATAACATAAACAATTTTATTATTTTTCCTATATTCTTATAAAAATTGTTCGCTGTCCCACATACTCACCAACTCCATCTTACTCATAGTAATGCCTACATAGCAATATGTTCTTTTGTAAGAAACCCAATTTCACCAAAATGAATTGGAAATTTGAAAGCAACAAGCAGGTTCCATGATTCTTAGACCCTTAGATACACAATTGGCATTTTAAAGCACTCTGGATGCAAACAATGTGATTGCGAAAAGTGACGTCTATTCTGGAAGCGAACGAACTTGATAGGATACGAGTGGAGCAAAGCGGAGACCAAAATAAAATTGTACATCATTTTTTTTTTTTTTCATTATGTGGCTAATAAAAGTAAGAAATGACCATAGACCAATAACTTTGGCAGGTGGAGACAGTGTGCACGTAATTGCAGCAGATGAATCATGGATGAACAAACTTAATCATTCATACCATCTGATTTAATGATTGGTCAACGAATGGAAGGCGACAGAAAAATACTAGAAATGGTGTCTAGAGGCAATCGCACCATCTTGTTAGCTAGAGGCTAACAAGATGGTGCGATTGGATAACATACCAAGTGCTTTAGAAAACTGTGCCAAAAGATTGACGGCACTTTTAGCACAGTTGTGTACAAAAAACACTTGTTTACAAGGAATTCTAGCGGTAGAGAAAATAAAAAGGGAAGATTGTACTATTGCATATGGATCAAACAAAAACAAGCTAGATTGGAAATTCTCCGAAGTCGGGATTGGGTGGATTTAGATTGTTGTTATTGTTAGTCGAAGCAGCTGAACTTCAAGGCCAGTTTATTACGTCCGTAGATGGCGTGTCTTCTCCGACCATTTCCATAGTTTGCGTGATAAAAAAAAAACTACTTTTTTTTTTGCAAAGAAACACCTTTACCGTATGAGATGTGGGAAGATATTAATGAAGGAGTACAATAAATCTTATTAAAGAGAGATCTTGCGCTCGTATCCGTCATACAAATCTCAATATTTGATTTGAAATTTTTTACATGAGACGTGCCAAATTTGTATCTTGTCAAAAACTTTGGAACACTTATGGGTGAAGTCTTGGCTAGTAGTTACAGGTTTTGGATGGAGCGGGGAATGAAGACCCTCGTTCTAGCAAGGATTATTGCAGTTACTTGGTAAGAGCAGCTATTTAGATCAAGAGAGCAGAAACAGTAATCCTACTATGAGAAAGAAGCATAGAAATCATGGAGGTTGTCCATGTGATACCGATGTAGCGTCGAATGGCACGAGAATGAGATTACTTGGGTGGAGGACGCTCCATAGAAAAGTCATGCATTGTATGGATTAAAACGAGCAGAGATGATAGATATATTATAAACGGACAGCTTATGCTAAATGACCGTTCTCATAAGCTGCCATTACTAGCATTTTTTCCAGTATTTCTCGATGAAATTAGAGAACGGTTTTAATTGTGAACAGGTGAAGACTCCAAGAATATTCAGAGTGCAGAAAATCAACTTTAGAGATGAATAAGATAAATAAGTGTTAAGAGATGTTTAGCTTAGCCAGAATAGATCACAAAAACGGGAGATTTCACATTCTTTGACATGAAACATCGGAGCTGTTTCTGATAGAGGGGAATTGAGCAGAGTGAAGCTGAGGATGGCTCAGGTGGAGAAACAGTTGTTGTTTTGAGGTTTTGTCAGAAATAACAGGCATAGGCTTCTATAATTAGTTATGCATATAATTGATATTCGTGTCATGCTACGAAATTTAGTTATACGTATGCTGAGATATTTTTTATAGCTTTTTGCATTTTTTTTTTTTTTTGGTTGTGTTTAAGATTCTTGCTATTGTTCGTTATGAGAATTTTTTTTGCTGATCTACTGAAAACAAGGAGTAGTCACTCTTCTGGCTATGCGTGACCTCGACAATGTTCCCCGCATACTGTACAGACTTGAACTCCTTCCAGCGCCTTCTAGCAGAGTAAGTGGCAACAGAATTATTCTCTAGCTAGTCGGGAAGCCCTTTGATGCGTCAGCATCGAGTTCTGCCGCTGAACTTTCCAACGTCAGATCTGGGGAACCATTTTACTGCTGTACAATCGATCAGAAAAGATACTGATTTCCTGTAATGTGTTTGCCATGTTCTCGAGGGGACATCGTTCAAAAGAAGCTCTTCATATAAGAAGAGAGGACAAGACAGAACCGGGAGACGTTGCTCTTGAGACAAAACATAGTAAAGACCCATTTCAGTCTATAGCTACTACTATTCGCTGCTCCATTCTAGTTATACCGAAGTTATTATTGTTGGTGGCTAGAGAAATAAGGTACGTAAAGATGTCCAGTGTTTCAAAATAACACTCAATAATTCAAATCCTTTTGGCAATATGTTTTACGTAACCTACAAACGTATAGTTGGTCTTATTTGTCTGGTTAAGAAGAAAGTTAAGAGGTATTGACAGGATGATGAGTAGGATATGCTATTCTGGTGCATGGACTATTTGTGTAATGGTTGCTAATGGCAAGTGTACCTCAGCATCCCTACCAGTTTTAACGGTGTAATTGGAGAAGGGAAACAGGGTTTTAGTCGTGGACATTGAAGCAGGATTTAGAAAAGTTAGATGATCCCTCTGTTTGGATAATTAGAGTAAAAAATTAAGCGTGAGAGATAAATAAACAATGAAGTCAGATTCTCGAAATCATGAGAGTGATAAAACAGCAAATGAAAGCGAAATAAGGCAATTTGGAGCCAGAGCAGACCCATAAAGAAAGGTATTACAGGTTGGGCATTCTCCGACATGGAATGGTAATCTAACTAATGCTCATGTATTAGTTATGACCTTATGACGGAAGGAATTGAATAAACTGTGTACACAATTATGTAATTGAACAGTTGAGGTGGGCTGTAGTTGATGAGATCGCCAGCTGAGGTCTCTTCAGGAATAACAGATTTAGTACAGTGGCTGTAAGTGGTGGTGGTGGTGCATCGTTTGTATTACTGTTAAGACTACGAATGTTGGTGAAGTAGATGTGGACATAAGAAGTGTTCACATCCACTTAAAGAAATACTGCTGTTTTTTTTCAATCTTTCTGTTGATTTTTTTTTTTTTTTTTGAAACTGTTGATTTTTTATTGATTGTGATCTATTTATGTCGCGCTTCCTCTGTTTCAATGTTGACAGGAAGGGTTAACTAAAGAGTAGAGATACGTAATGAGAGGTGACAAATTCATGAATATGTTGTTGTCCCCCCCCCACACACACACGCAGAGAGAAAGAATCCCGGTCCCCTGGTCATGCATTTCATGCATGGCATCAACAGCATTGTTCTCTACATACAGGACAGAGCATCCCCATCGTAGAGCGTCCCCATCGTAGAGCATCCCCATCGCAGAGCGTCCCCATCGTAGCGGCGTCCCCATCGGGCGCCGCTACGATGGGGACGCCGCCGCCAGGGAACGGTTCATAAGTTAATTTTTAAGAAACAAAATTTTTATCATAAAACCAAAATAATTCTTAGAATGATCAATATTAAAATAAATGAGGCCAGATGCACCGAATAAAACTTTTAAAAAATTGTATATTGCCGCCTCTTTGATCAGCCGGCTGTTTACAATTGTGCAGCGAGAGCAGGCTAAATGCTTGTTTGCAGAATGTTGTGTCTACTGCAGTCTATCTAAAGTGAAACGGTGAACGGTTTTTATGCGCAGAAACGAATTTTCGTACAAAACATTTGTTGCTAGTTAACCAGTCATATGGTATGCATCTCAGTAGGCTACTGACAGTAGCGCAGTGCGGACTATTATTTCGTCTCTGTGTCGTGTTGGGTAATAATTTCTTGTGGGTATAAAACAGAAATGGAATCAAAAATTTAAAAAAAAGTTATCCAGTGCACAAAATCGTAAGCGTCATTCTGCGAAAGAAGCAGAATTTAAGATACAAACTGGGGCTCTTAATAAATTTGTTCAAATATTAAAATATTCTGATGCAGATTGTAACCAACTCGATACATCAGAAATCAGGGTTGAAGAACCGTGCACATCATCCAGTTTGCATGAGTTTGCATCCAGTTTGCAACTGTTGAACAAGATAACAAGACGCAGTATTTAAGTGAAAAACAGTTAGAAGATTTAGTTGTAGTTGACCACGAAACTAACACATTGTTAGTCTCTGTGAATTTAGAAGATCCAGGTGAATGGGGAAACATTGATGAAAAATTACGAGTTGTTTTAATTGAAATGGGGCTGTTCAAAATAAAAATATAATATATCCCAGAGATACATATGGTCATAAATTTAGTGACACGTATTATAATTGAAAAATGGAAAACGGTGACCTCATGTCAAGAACATGGCTCATTTATTCCGAAACTTTAAATTCTGTTTTTTTTTTTTTTTTTTTTTTGCTTTTGTTGCAAACCTTTCGCACCTTCCGAATCAAGTAGTCTTGTAGAAGGTTATAACAACTGGAGAAATGTAAGTACAACTTTGCATAGACATGAGCCTAGTTTAACTCACATGAAAAATTTCTTAAAATGGAAGGAACTTGATAAAAATTTAGAAAAATACAAAACTACTATTGATTTCCAGACTCAAAGCATGTATGAAATGGAAAAGAAAAATTGGACGAGTGTTTTAGAACGCTTGATTGAAATTATAAAATTCCTTGGAAGCCAAAATTTAGCTTTTCGCGGATCATCTGATAAATTATACGAAAGGAATAATGGCATTTTTTTAAAATTAGTCGAATTGTTTGCGAAGTTTGATCCCGTTATGGAAAATCATGTTTAAAAAAAACCCTACAAAAATAATAGAGTACACTATTTGAGTAAAGACAGTCAAAATGAAATATTGGAAACTTTAAATAACGCAATCAGGGATAGAATTTTATTATCAATTCGAAAATCTAAATATTATTCCATAATTTTAGACTGCATACCGTATGCAAGTAAAACAGAACAAATGACCATTATTATTCGCTTTGTTTCCTGTGACAATGGAATTGTCAAGATCAGGAAAAACTTTTTAGGTTTTGCAGATATATCAGATTTCACAGGACGTGATTTATGTGCAACAATAATGGAACAACTGGAAAAATGGAACATTCCCATTGAAGACATGCGAGCTCAAGGGTATGATAATGGGGCAAATATGAAAGGGAAAAAATATGGGCTCCAAAATTTGCTTTTGAACAAAAATCCTCGAGCTTTTTACGTGCCATGTGCTGCTCATACTCTAAATTTAATCATTAACGATTCAGCCAAAGTGAATGCAGATACAATTAGTTTCTTTGCAATTATTCAAGAAATATACAATTTCTTTTCATTCTCTTACAAACGTTGGGCAATCCTTTAAAAGGATTGCGCAACGTTTGTAAGAGAATGAAATGTCCTTCATGCTGAGTTGGTAAAAAAATTAACATTGAAACAGCCATTAGAAACGCGATGGAAAAGTAAAATTAATGTAATCCGCCAACTACGATATCAGTTACGAGAAATTTACGATGCACTTTTTGAAATTTTAAATAATGAAAATTTTAATAAAGAAACTTAGCATCAAGAACAAACATTATGTGCTAAAATAAAGGACTACAAATTTATTTGCTCTCTTATAACTTGGCATGATTTACTTAACAGAATAAACCCTGTGAATAAAACGCTTCAAGACAAAAATATTAACATTACACTTGCTTTATCTATCAAAAACTTAAAAATATTCTTACAAGAGTATCGATGAGATACAAATTTTAAAGAAGTTCTAAAAACAGTAAAAGAACTGAGTGAAGAGGTGGATGGAGAATAAGAATTTAAAACTGGTACGGAAGTTCGACGACGAAAGAAGACACGACAATTTGATTGCGAGCGTCATGACGAAACGCCACAATCGCCAGAAGATGAATTTAGAGCGAATGTGTTTTATACACTTCTAGACGTTGCAATGTGTTCGTTAATAGAACGTTTTGAACAGCGAAAAACATATTATGATAATTTCAATTTCTTGTATAGATTACTACAAATTAATAACGAAGATTTAAGAAAAAATTGTGACGATTTAGAGATTTTCTTGAAGGATTGCGACAATAAAAACGTAAATGCAATAGAACTATATGACGAATTATGTGCTTTCCGGGATATTTTTCGGAAGGATAATTTAAATATTCAAAACCCTTTCGATATTCTTAATTTTATTGTGTCCAATAATTTATCTTTCACTAATTTTTCAATTGCTTTAAGAATACTATTAACCTTACCTGTTAGTGTAGCGAGCGGTGAACGTTCCTTTTCCAAGTTGAAATTGATTAAAACCTACTTAAGAACAAGTACGTCACAAAAAAGGCTTGTTAGTTTGGCGTTAATAGCTATTGAAAATGATATATGTGAGAAATTAAACGTTAAGACCACTATTTCTAATTTTGTGAATATGAAATCAAAAACCTTGAAATTTTAATAAAAAAATTTCAAGTATATTTATGTAATTTAATTTATTTTCTGTTATTCTGTAAAGATGTCATTTTTTGAATACTTATATTAAATGTTCTAATTATTTCTGAATTCTTTTCTTATTTTCTCATCTATCTTGAGTTTTTTCTTTTATTTTCCTAAAAGAAAGTTCCACTTATAAAAATTATTAAATTTTTTTTTACAAATTACTAAGAATTTAGTAACTTGTAAAATGCAAGAATTTTTTAAACTTTAGTTCAAATAAATTTTAACTTTAATTAAAATTAATTTTAATTTTGTTAGCGATTCGGATCGGTGAGAAGGCTGTAATCCCTGTATCATTATATTCAACGATTAAAGTGAAGTGGCTTTATCAAAATTTGCTTTAACTTTTGAGAATTTTTTGAATATTCGGTTTTTTAACGATTATCCTGCCTAGTCAACAACCTAGGTTCGTTACATTTAGCGAAACGTGTGCCTGTTATGTCAAAATTTATTTAAGAAATTTCAAATAATTTAAATTTGTATCATCGTAAAATAACCACACACGCCCGGATCGTTACAAGGGCGCTTAGATAGAAATTGCATGCGGGCGACAAAGACCCTAGAGGCTCTGTACACCATTACTAACTTCCGATCAACAATTTTCCTCCAAATTAATCTTTTATCTTTCCAGACTCTAGTGGTATTAGATCTTATATTTCTGCCTTTTAAGGTGCTTTTTACTGTATCACTCCACCTATATCTTGGTCTTTCCCTGGGTCTTTTCTCTACCAACCTGATAAAGAACACTTGTTTTGCTAATCTTTCCTCTCCCATTTTGTTTAAGCGACCATACTAACTGGGATTAGCTCCACTCTCTAACACCTCCCCACCAATGGAAGAATACCCCAGGGTTCTGTTCTGTTATCCCCCTCTCTTCTTCTTGTATATTAATTACTGCTCTCTCAGCCTTCCAATCTTATCCATAGCTTTGCCGATGACAGTACGCTCCATTCATCCTTTTCATTCGATAAACCTCGTACTTCTCAAATATTAGAATATTTGACATCTGATATAGCTAGGGGATCTGAGTTCAGCTCAGCTCAGGGTTTTCATGTTCAGCGTCCGGCTTAGAATTTTTTTATTTTTTTTATTTTCGAGAATAAGGACCTAAGTTCAGTTTTTGTCATAAGAGAGGAATTTCTATTTGAATATAACTGAAGGTGAATTATCAGATATCGTATGGAGGTAGATTGTGTTTACTACCAGAAACTCTGGTCTTTCATCCCACATGCAGATGATATATCGATAAGAGAACACACAATTAACTGGCAAAAATAAAATTAGTGGGTTAATTAATTGGCACGCAAAATGAACCTTGTAAATCACCAGAGAGGTGATTTATATAAATACTAATATAGTATTTATATAAATAAATATAAATACTGCTGTTTCAAAAGAAACAGCAGTATTTATATTATTTAAAGATTCTTGAATTCCTTTGGAAATGCGAAACACATCAAAAGCATTTTCTGAATTTTATGGAATGATAAGCTAAATAGGCGCAATATATTGAAATCAAAGCAATTTTAAATATCATTTCACTGTTAGGATTACTTCCAGGTCGTCATGATAAACAGCCAAATAAATAAATAACTTTATTGCTGAAATAGCGGCTTTTCAAAGCAAAACCATACAAATTGCAAAGCAAGATTAGTTTTATCTCTTTGAATACCAAAGAGTAATTTAATCTTAAATAATAAATAATTCTCCATGTAATATCATGAGATACGATTAAATACAATTTAAACTTTACTTTCAGCCAATGTATGTTAATGATAGTCGCTAACGTTAAAATTTTAACTTTTTAATATTGCACTGGCATCAGCTAACGCACTTTAAAATTACTGTTACCTGAACAGGTACTCGGAGATATTCGCTGTAATTCAATATTCAGCAGTTGATTTTCTTTTTATTTATTTATCGCATCATTTTAAGAAATAAAATATTCACGCACACTGTGTCGTCTGTCGCCGAGTGAAAATAAGCGATTGTGCAACACGTAACATAAATCAGTAAGAAATGAAGCAAAAATAATAATAATGATAAAAAAAAAAAAAAAAAAAACACCTGGTGTCAGATTTTTAAACTACACTCTGCTTCTGGGCTAGAATGCCCATATGTAAAAAAAAAAAATAGCGTGAAAATAAAAAGATAAGGTGAAAATACAATAAAAATAATAATAACCTTTTGAAGAAGAGTTGTTATTCTGTATACATATTGTTTATTTCACTCCAAGCTTACATTAAAGAGGGAAGAATATTCTGTCGTAGTTTTTTATTTTTTATTTTTTTTATTTTTTTTATTTTTGAGTTGCTATGTTGCATTTTATGATATACCGTTTTATTTTGATCGTAATAAGAACTTTGTAGTTTTTTAACCAATCAAATTTTATTTAAATATAAGTATTATTAAGTAGGTGTATTAAATGAATGGTTGTTTTTAATTATTAAATGAAATCGTTATCAATATATCGGAAGGTTTGGTTCGATGATATTTGATCAAGCGAAATAATTTTAGAAATAACTGCCATAATCGTACTAGAAATACGAAATCTGTAGACATTAAAAAAAGCATTTTTACCTCTCCTGCATTTCCTAATAACAAAAGATATAATAATAACAACATTTTATTTGTTGCCTCGAGATGAAGACTTTTGCTGGAATCCAATTTTGGTGATAATTCTAAAATAAGTTTATCCAAACCCTTAAAATTGCAATAAACATATCTTAATTACATCCCCGTGCAGGTGAAACAAACGAATGTGCTGTCATCTAGTGAGCTGTTTACTTTCGTGCTATGAATTGCTGTCATCCGTAATATACAGTATATAATCCGTTAAAGTTCTTTATTTGCTAAAATTTGAAGTCAAATTTACATTAAATATTGCAGAATAAGTGTTTATCAACTCTAGTTTAAACAGTGCCAACAGAAGGATCAATACTAACCAGCCATGATCAGCTCTAATACAGCATACCTAAATATAAACATATTAAGGATAGAAATTGGCATTACTCTCCAGAGGGCATCTAGCAGCTTAATTACAATGATGAAAATAATATTTTAAACGTGCGATCGCGTTATTATTGTAAATAATATCTGTCATCATAGCAGTAATAAATAGTGCTGATTTTATTTTAAGATATTAACAGATAGCAATAATGGTAGATAGTATCTGACTTTTATTTTCAGTTCATCCACTGCTAATTAAAATTTCATAGCTTAAGTTTCAACTCATTGCTTGGAGAAACACGAATTTATTCTTAATGTCAAGGGGAAAAATATAAAAATTCTTCTGAAAAGAAATACCAAACATTAAACATTGCTAAACTAGTCGATCTTAATAAAACAACAACAATTATTATTATTATTATTATTATTATTATTATTATTATTATTATTATTATGAGGGCGCTGTGTAGGCAGACGGATGCACGTACGCTGTATCGCTACTCCTAGTTTTATAGGTTTAAAGTGTTATTTAATTCATGTTTCTAACTTGAAAGTGCTACTATTTAATTATACTAGTCACGCTGAAGACAGGGTTGTTCGAATCACCAAAATCGAATAAGCAATATTCAAATTTTCAGTTAGATAGGGCTAAATGCCCTCGCCTACTCCCGTATACGGGAATTCTGAAGTAATTTTCGACAGGTGTTTCGACAGGTGACGTTGAAGTAATTTCCCGTATACGGGAAATTACTTCAACGTCACCTGTCGAAACAACAGAGACACAAATCGTATAACACGACCTACAACAACTCTCTATATCCCTACACCCTTCAACAACTCATACGGTTATTTTGTGAGATCACATCAGATACCCACGCAACCTACCGAGAAAGTTAAAACACGTAGTTAATAACTACGTGTTTATACTTTATAAAGTTGTTTATAAAGTTAATAACTACAGAACATTAAAAAACGAACTCTGGAAAATATACTAACAAAGTTAAGAAACCATTACCACTAATATACACATCACAAATCACCAGCATCCAATGCCTACATCCCATACATAAACAGTAGCAACAAGATAAATAGTGAAGGCTAAATTCCACTCTCTTTATAAAAGCTAACCCAAACTTCGAAGTAGGTGGGATTAACCTGCCTTACTCATCTACAAGTAATCCTTATAAACAAATGCAGAAATTTGTTTGTATAATCACTCTTTCTCAAACTTTGAGGAAAAAAAATATACAAAACATTCTGTATAATCTTCATTGTTAATATTAGAAGAACATGCGTTGTAAATACATAATATAAAGGCAAAAAAGTATTATTAAAATTTTAATAGAAATCCAGTGTACAAAATGCAGCACTTAGTGCTGAATTCTGTAAAATTATAAGTTGTAATGTCACTCAAGGTGTTTATTGTATGTATAAATATTTTAGCAACCAATAAAAATTTTTAGCAATAAAAATTATTATTATTATTATCTGCAATTTCTATATTTAAAAACAACAGAGATCAATACAGAATACCAGCAGAGCGAGTTCGAACTTAAACTCGAGTTTGAAGAATGAAAATGCCAATGATAATTCAAATTTGTTATTTGGTATTAAAATTCTGCGATAGTTTTGTAAAACGAACTCTGATGTTTAGTTAGAAAAGATATATTCCATCCTAATAATCGATTGTTAAAGGGAGATAGTAAAGCAAAACTACAAGGATTAGTTAGTAGTGGATTGTCCAGGAGGATCTTTGGGTTGCACCATGGGGATATGCAACAAGTTGCAGAAGAAGCTCCAGACATATTTTCTCCCATTCAGAAAGTCTCCGAATGGAAGAAGGTATGTCTAACTACTCGAGAATTTTCACAGCCTTCTTGTGAGTATGACGAGAAGATTATCTGGCTCATTGGTTCCCTTAGCTGGTAGTTTGGTATAATTTACTTTACTTTATTCAAACAGTTGGCTGTAATGAAAAGGTCATAAATTAGAAAAATCCGCAGATGTTCTTTTTAGATAATTTTAAAGCCATTATTATTGTTGAAATGCTCTGAGAGGATTCATCCACTGCAATGTCTGGATTGTGTCAAAAAAGCCATGCAGTGGTCATAAGTCAACTTGTTCACACACACACACACACACACACACACACACGCGTACACACACACACACACACACACACACACACACACACACACACACACACACACACACACACACACACACACACACACACACACACACACACACACACACACACAGTTGTTCTGAGATGTGGACAACAGGGAGAGGGTGTGGGGACCGTAGCACAAATCGATGAAACCCCCAAAGAGCCATGTCACAAAGCAGAAATCATAACAGGAATGTGATCGTGATTTTCTCGTATTTCATTGTGTTGGTCATTGTACAGATGCCTAACTGAGTTGATCACCTATATTCGACTTTCGGCACTTCGTGATGCCTGTCTTAACGATTTCTCACTATCCTGGAGAAAAAGGTGTGCGATAATACGCGCCATTAGGTAGATATGATGATAAAGTGGCTACTCAATACTTGTACCCTTTTTTATGGTTAAAAAGACGCGAACGGAGTACTATTACTACTATTACCACCCACTCCTTATACTATTGGCAATTTTTAGTCGATTTATAATTTATGTATGGTCTCAGCATGATGTAGTCATGAAAGCCACCAGTGAGGACATTGCTTTAATATGGCGACAATTTCTGTTTTGAGGCAATTTTTACTTAATTTCAATTGTCTGTCAATGGGGCCATATTTTGTAGCACAGATATTTGAATTCTCACTTCGTTTAAAAGAAGTCTGCATACAGTGATGTTGTAACATCTCTAAATGATATCTAAGTTGCGGAAAAATGTTATAAAGGCGATTTTTTTTTCTTAAAATCAGTTAGTAGGTATACGGTAGTGGAGGATTTTTCTTCATAGAGACTCTACTATTTCACCCCACAAAACAGGCAAACCGACAGAAGCACGCATGCTCACACAATTAATAGACATAATTAATGTTCAGAGAGGAATGAAAAGATTAAGACAATAATTAGGTAATCGAAATAAAGTATGCCTTACTGTATAGACCTTAGCAATTTGTTCATGAGTCTATCCCTTAAGCAGACCACAACCAGATGGAAATGGTGGAGTGCATACGTTTTGGGAAGCGATGAATGCATGCTGTTCCCATATTAATGTTCGTTCTCAGCCAAACTTCACATTTAATAGGCAAAAGGGAAAGCTCTGAATTCCAGTTCATCAAATGGAAATGAAAGAATGGTTTTTATTATTTTATTTATTTATTTATTTATTTGCAAGCTGACACATGATTATGGCATTCTACTGGAAGACGACCAGAATAAGAAGAAAAAGGCAGATAACTGTCGCCATCTGGTGATTCTAATTGGAACTAACACTATCCACAATCTCGTGTCTTCTAGAATCGACTTTTCCGAATAGTGGGGTTAAATGTCGATTTTAAATCGGAGAGAAAAAATTGTTGATTCATAAAAACAAGAGAAAATGTATATTTAAAAACTGAAACTTAAAAATAAAACCACTCCATATCCCAACTGCCGTAGTGATGTAGTGTATTAAATGTATTTATCTATAAAAAGATACTACTGAAATAAGAGAGCCAAAAGGCTTCACTTCGGCAATGCACAATTATTCAAATTAAGTGGATATTGAATCCAACATTAATTCACAGAAACACTGATATAAAAAGATATATTCGTTCTGGTGAAAATTTACTTCCTAATTTAGCTGATTGTTTTTTTATTTAAAAATTAAAAAAAACTCGAAAACAAGCGGAGTTCAGGACAAATTGGATTGTCAGTATTACATTTTCACTTTAAAACAAATAGCTGAGAAATCGTGGGAATATAACAAGAATCTGTATCTAAGTTTCGTAAATCTGGAAAAGACATACAAGGTACCCAGGGAAAAGCTTTTCAAACTAACATTATATGGGATGAATGGAACATTATACGGACCAAATCATATTCTATTATTTGAGTTGCAAGTCAGCAGTTATAATTGAAAAATGTACAAGAAGATGACTTGAGGTGAAATCAGGTGTGCGACAAGGATGAACATTATCTCGATTCTTATTCATCATCTACATCAGCGCTTCCCAAACTGTGGGCCGCGGCCCCCTTGGGGGCCGTAGGTTTTGTTGAGGGGGGCCGAATGAAAACAAATTTAAAATGTTTTAAGACTAAGTAGATTTTTTTATTTTAAAAGAAACGCATTTAACTTTTATTATTCATTATTTCTTTTTTTGTTCATTTTTATATTTTAATACAAAAATTCACATATTGGTGTTGGTTCACAAACATTGCTTTCTGCGTATTTCGGCGCTTAATGAATATTAGTAAATATTGCTTATTCATATGTTTCATTTCAAAGCAGTAGTTAATTGTATTTACTTCGAATGCTCTCCAAGGAAGCTCCAAATCTTCCTGTCCCTTTCATCGCGCGTTCGTAATCAGGGACTGTTGGTATTGACTTTATATACATATTAAAACTCGTTTTATATTATCACTGTCATCCGAGCTGGTTTTCTGTTACCAATAAAAGTTTCGCATATACCTCACACATGAAAAAAAGCTTAAACAAGTTCATGTGGGGAGATAGTAACTCACTTGCAGTGGAAAACAACACCTCTCCCTAACAACCGCTATACTGCACAGGCAATAAAAACAAGTACTTTTATTATGCAAGTGAATAAGGTATGAGGAGTCTGTGTAATATATTTCTCAACAAATAGTGCAATTAGAGACAACTGGGATAAAAACACACTAATTAATGAATCACATGTCTCCTCATACAGAAACTATGCTGTATAGACTGAAACAAAACCATATGTTACATGGGCAAACACAGTATCACTAAAAACTATTGTTATTAATTAGATGTGTGTGAGTTCGATTTCCCAAGGCAGCAATAAAATTCAACCGAACGTGTTAAAACTATGTAATATATATATATAATAAATGTTATGGCAGTTTCACATATGGAATTCGGTTGAAGAGAGTTAGCATTTCAACTCAATTGTCAGCTATGCTTTTATCTTTCGGTTGCGCGATCTTTTGTTAATACCGCACCAATCATATGCACGTTTTAATAACCTGCCTTTGCTGTCTGTTTTGCGTTAGGCTTAATTACTGTAAAGGAAGAAAAGACCCAAAAGAGAAAAATGTTCCTGGTACGGGGATTCCCTTATTCAGGAAATATTCACTAATTTCATGTTATCAGTCTGTGGTGTGCCAGTATCGGTAAGTGGTGATATTATTTGATTTATTCAACGTTAAAAACTTTAACTCTGAGATGGAGAAGTGGCTGATAAAAAAAAATAAAAAAATTCCCGCGAACAATCAGAAGAAGCAGAAACAGATTCAAAAAAAAAAAAAAAGAACAGTATTTCATGTTTTACCAGAACAGCCCGCATCGTCTTCAGAACCAAACGGCAAAAAATGTAATATATGCATTTGATTTTTGCAATATTCGCTGTGTATGTTTTGTATTGAATATAAATACAATAAATATTATAATAAAATATCTCTCTATTCCGAATTTTTTTCGAGGGGGGGCCGTGAAATATTTTAATTGTTGCAAAGGGGGCCTTGACATCCAGAAGTTTGGGAAGCACTGATCTACATGGACCATAATATGAACGAAAGTGGTATTAAATCTGATGTCAAAATTGGTGATGTTAATCTCAGCTCTTTACTTTATGCAATGTTATACTTCTAGATAAATCCAAGACTTCCTGACTAAGTTGAATATCTGTTGCCATAAATTTAGTATAAAAATAAGCAATAAAAAGTCAAACACTATGAAAAGAAGCAGAAATATTGAAAACATCAACAGCTTCCTGGATGGATAACGTATAGAACTAGTAAAACATTTCAATTATATTATTATTATTATTATTATTTTATTCACATAATTGATACGCAGGCAAAACAAGACATCATATAAATAAAAATTTGACTGGTGATTGAAATTTGATTATTATTATTATTAATATATTATTATTATCATTATTTGTGGTTAGCCTAGTGGCTATGAACTTCGCAACCATATGCCTGGGGAAGGAGTGTCCTGGGTTCGATTCCCGTCGCTGAGGAGATTAAGGATCTTCCTCAGCCATAGCAAAGTTAGCTGGTCTTGGGCGTGGACAGCAGGGTTTTTTCCCCAGTTTATCTGGGGTTTTTCATCCCGCAACCAAGCAAATCTGCCCCGTGAACACACGGATCTACAGCCATAAATACTTAACCTTTCATGAGGGGGCTCAACTCGCCGCAATAGGGACGGGAGAGAAAAGGGAGGAAACTCCATGTGAATAAATAAATAAATGTTTAACACGAGAGAAAGAGAGAGATTATCTTTATAAAAAAATATTATTATTATAACAATGTCTCCATGGAGTCAGGTGACATCGCAAAAGACTCTACATTGACACACCGACCATTATTCACAAAATACCTATCATATTTCCTTAAATTCATTAACAAACGAAGCATTCACAATCACCTCTGGCAATAATTCCACACATTCACCACTCTCCAAGCAAAAAATCTAGTCCAGACATTCTTGTTAACCACACTCTTGCACAATCTTCTATCATATCTCCTCTCTTACTTTTATCAGCTAGTTTTAGGAGCCCACAGACCTTCGATCTTTCCTTACAGGAAACATTCACAGACCTGCAACAATCTTTGTCACTTGCCTCTGGATCCTCTCAACCATTTCATCACCAAGAATTTCAGATGCCCAGATCTGTGCGCGGTAGCCCAGATGTGGTTTTATTAATGCCTTACAAAACAACTTCCCCATCCCTACTTGTTAGTGAGTTCTTCAACAAACCATGTAATTTGATGTGATGTTTTGGAAACTTTGATTGATATAGTTCATTGTTAATCCATTAATATAGTACACGTGATCTCATCCTCCTGAAGCGCATCACCTTGCATTTAGTCACGGTCAACTGACAGCCATTTACCTTAACCCATACGCCAGCCTATTAAGTCATCCTGCAAGATATCTACAGCATTAGAATTGACTATCGCTCTTCCCAATTTTGCACCATCAGCAAACAAGTGGATATTTCCTTTCAAATTATTTCTGAAATATGAGTAATGTACAAATTAAACAACGCTGAACCGAACCCTGAGGTACACCACTAGTCACCTGCCTTCTATTGGACTCAGCTCCTCCATAAACCACTCTTTGATATCTGTCCATCAACCACGCCCTAATCCAAATCACCAGCTTTAAATCCATATCTATTTAGTTCAATATATGCAACAGAGTTCCACGTGGAATCCTGTCAGATGCCTTCGAAGTCCAGCAGTATCACCGAGTAAGGATTGCCTTTATCCAACTCTACCGTTACTTTATTATAGAAAGTAAGCAAGTTATTAAGGCAAGACTTACCCTTCACAAAACCATGTTGCCTCTTATAAAGTATCGTATTTCTGCTCACCTAGTCCTGAATTCTAATTTTTATCAATTTCTCCAAAACCTTAACCACCACTTCTGATATACTGATCTCTATAATTTGCTACTTCTGTCTTGGAGCCTCCCTTATGCAGTAGAATTATTTTCCCCTCTTTTCACTCTATTGGATCTTTACCAGAACTGAAGTTCAAATTAAACAGCTTAGTCAGAGGAAGTGCAAATTCCCGTGGACATTCTCGTAACACATGGGCCGATATGCCATTTAGCCCTATGGCAGTGTTAGCATCAAGGTTCTGCAATATGCTAAGTACCTGTACTTGCTCTAGAATCTCATCAGTCAGTGATACATTCGGCACTGCAATATCACAACCATAGATGGTACACTTTTGCAAAATGATAACTAAGTAACCCAAGTATTTGATTTGCTTCTGTAACTTCCCTATCATCAACACTTTTTAAAGTTCATTTTTCATAGTTATTCCTCCTTTTACTTGCAACATGCCAAAAGAACTCCTTAGGATTTTTTCTCCGCATCAGCTAACTTAATCTCATAATTAGCTTCGTCCTTTTTTACCAAACAGGTTATCCTCGTTGCCCTGTTCTGCTCATGGGTATGCTGATCACCTTATTTCTTTATACTTCCTTCACAACCTTTTTCTTTATCCACAACCCCTTCTTAATAATAGTACTCATCCATTTTACTCCTACTTGATTTCTCCTCCTGACTCTGGGAATACAGTGTGATACTGCTTTCCCTAAACACTCTTTGACAATCTCCCACGCACCATCAACATCTCTCCTTTCAAATTCTCATGCCATAGCACTGCTGAAAGCTAACTTCTCAGCTTGTCATGCTCACCAGCCATTTAATTCTACATATAACCCTTAACAGAATATTCAGCACTTCTTACAATCTCCCAGGTCAAGACCACATGATCGCTTTCCTCAACTGAAGACAGTGTAACTAAATTAGTTATTGATATGTTCTCCGATGCTATGACCAGATCCAACACTCTTGAACCTCTTGTTCCTTCCATTACAGCAAGTAATGGAAGGAACAAGATTAATTGTATAAACTCTATTTACTTCCTTCCTTAGGACCATTCCTTCTCCCAATCTATGTCCCCATAGTTAAAATCAATGCATACCATCTAAATTCTCCCTTATACCTCCCAAATTATAGCAGCAAATCGATTACATAATTCATTCTGTTAATCTCTACCTCCCACTCAATAGCCTCAAATCAACTGCACTCTGCATACCTATCACCTTTAGGCATTTCTGCCCTTATTGTCTTCAACGCTTCGTCTATCATTAGCAAAACTCCTTCCCCCATTCTGTCCTGCCTGAAAATGTAGTCCTTACATTCTATCCCTATAACTATGTCATTCTTAGTTAACCAAGTCTCAATAATTACTATAATTTTTGACCATGTCGTACTAACTAATGCCAAAAGTTATTTGCACTTATTCCGGATACTTCGAGCATCAGTATACATAAACTGCAAGACTCCCTTCCTCCCATAATCTCCCTGTGTGCATATTAGCCCACTCTGTATACAATTAATTTTCTGAGAACATTTAATTCCAATTTCACGGCTATTTTTGACCTTATTAGTATTAACCTCCATAGCAAATCCCATTTCTCTGTTTTTGACCTTTTATCCTTTATCAATAAACGTTCCAAAGACCATGCGCCCAACCGGTTCAAGTGCAAACCATCACTCTTCAAAAATTCCTTCCTTTTATCAAACTCATCCATGACATTCATAAAATGAATATTCAGTTTCATTTCTTTGCAAAAGTGTTTACATAATCTTGACATCATTGCACTTAATATAATCTCTCTCATTTATTTAATTCATCACTGTCGAATCTTGGAGGTATACCCGTGATCTTTCCACTCTCGCTCTTTGCATTCATTGCAATCATTAAGCCATTCTAATCCTGTCTCGCAGAAAATCCCTCGCTTCCTAGATCACTCGTCCCCACAACTGCAATAACTGTCCTCTGCAACTTCACAGCCTCAGTTATATCTCTGATCTTTGACCCCAGATAACATAGCTTAATTACACTACCGTCTTTCACACCCTTAATTATAGAATCCCCATACAGCACAATATCTTTTCCTTCTTGTAAACCTCACATCCCTTGCACCCACTGATGCTTGTTTTAGTCCCTGTTCTTCTCTCACATTCTCTTGAACATCGCTCAGTAATCTCTGTGTAGGTGTTTCCGCATTTTCATCCCTTCTCCTTATCACGTTTTCCCTTTCTTCCGCACTTTCATGACATCCTCTCATTATCAATCTTTCTAATAATCTTTCATTCTCCCGACTTCCTCTCGCTTCTACTCTCTCCCTTGCTCTTGCAAATTAAATATGGAAATAGATAACAGAGTAAGAAAAGTTGGTATTACGGGGAATCGACTGAATAGCTATATATTGTATAATGACGAAACTTAGTCAAAACACGGACTAGCTACATATACAGGGTGTTCGGGATAAATTTGACAGTTTCGTAAGGAAAAAGAAAATCTTCTTTGTATCTATTAAATTTAATGAATTGACAAAAAAACATTACAGGCAGAGTTAATTACAATACTATCAACAAGATTTACTCAAAATAACCACCATTAGCATCGATCACAGCTTCAATTCTGCTTCGGAACCTCGAACAAGCTGATGCTACAGTCTCCCTGGGAAGGGCCGCAAAAACTGTTTTAATTTTATCCATTAACTGGGCTTTTGTATTACTGGAAGTGCGATTGGTGTCTTTTTCAACTGCGCCCCATACAAAATAATCCATGGGGTTAAGGTCTGGGGAGTTTGGAGGCCAAACATTTGGACTGGTGAAGTCGTAGAAATTTTCAGACAACCATTTTTGACTTTTCCCAGAGGTGTGGCAAGGGGCCGAATCCTGCTGCCATACATACGGCCTACCATTGGCTACCCTTGTTATCCAGGGCTTGACTACAGTTAGCAACTCCACGAACAAAGCCCGAATTCCAATGCCAGGGTTCTTCAACACCTGTTCCTGCAGATTTGCGAGGAATTCTGCTGTACGAACGCAATCAGATCGTCTGCTAGGGATCTTTCTTCTTGCTACATCCTCGTAGTCACCATTGCAAGTCTCTAGTTCATGCCTGATTGTTTTTACTGTATTCAGGGAGCATTGGGCAGCAGTCGTAATATCCTTATTTTGATGGCGGGCACGAATCATCATGATACAAGTTATTCTCTTCCATGATTCAGGTGGGTTCCAGCTATCCATCCTTTCTGACATCTTGTATATGAATGAAGAAGGGTCCAAACTTTTAAATGAAGAGAAGTGTGTGTTAATACATGTAACTTACGGAAAAATATAATTAATTATAAATATGTCAAATTTATCCCGAACACCCTGTAACACCAGGGGCGGCTCGTGCACAGGCACTGCGGAACTGCAGCAGCCCCAATTTTTCTCGAGATACATAAATATATTTATTAATTTATTTATATTTGCTTGTAATATTTAATTTTATCATCAACAATCCTATAAAATTCTCTTATTTTGTATAAAAAAATAATAAAAATCCATCTTGTAGCACTTCGGAGGGCGAAGGCAGTACTGTGTTTACCACAGTGTCATATTGCTACGCGCGCAAGCATATGTACGTCATAGTGACATGCGAGCTATTAGCGTAATGCGGCACTGTCCGTCGTGCAGTTCCACTGTTGTTTATATGCAGTTTGCGCCAGTAGTAGAGTGTTCGTAGTGCTTATCGTGTTTACTCCGTCTCTTTAAATAGTTGGCCATTACAATTAAAGACATAACATTTGTTAAAGTTTTTATTTTAGAACATTATTGGGGTTATGGTAATGGATTTTATTTTAAAGTAATTTTGAATTATACCAAACTGTATAATTTTATCGATAATAAACAATATTTTTCATGTTTAATTTTTTTTTAAATTTTTACCATAATTTTGATATTTTATCCAAACACGTATACACTGTACTTACAGTGTGTATGTATATTTCGAAAGTTGCAGCACCCCCACGATTTCAAGCCACGAGCCGCCACTGTATAACACATACTGTACACTGCAAACCAATCTTATCGAAAGGGAGTTGGGTTACAAATAAAACAGTTGATCAAAGACTGGAAACCACAGATATGAGATTTTGAGAAAAGTTAGGGAAGCGAACAAGTAGTGGTATTAACGAAGTATTACCATACTAAAAATGAAGACATTAAGAAGGAATTTGACCCATTTTTGTCGTTATTTAAAACGTGTGAGCAGGTCTAACTGAAGGTCGTAGGTCACTTAAACAGAATGAAAAAAGAAAGGCAAGCAAAGCAGGCGTTCGATTCCAATATGGCAGGAAAAAGACCCAGAGGAAATAGTTAAAAAAAGTTATTAGCCTGCTTTGATTATGACTTATTAGGACATCTTTAGCTATTCTTTACCATTTCGTTCGCTGTTGCTTTAAGAAGTTGGAAAATAATACTGCTCTTCTCTCTCTCTCTCTCACTCTTGGACACTACATTCTAAATCTACTTTAAGACTAAAACAATTTTTTTTTTAATTTAAAACAAATGTCAATTAGTGTTTTGTAGCTTGATTAATGTCTAAGCCAATTACAAAACCAAACTGCAGGTAATCTACTAAAGCTACAGATTTCATCCTTAAAATAAAATCAGGTTCCACTAGATGGCAGCATGATACGTAGCAGAAAAAGAATTAAGACATGCTATCGGAATATATTGTACATTGATCTCAAGATTAAATAAATAAACATTTACATTTGAAGTTCTTGAACTATAAAATCAACATTAGGAAATATTTACTAACTTCATTATCGACGAAATTAGCAAAACAAGTGTTTGATGCCGGGATGAAAACTAAACGATTTGTAATGGCAGATGGATAGAAACGGTTGGATTTAGATCGCACTTCTTTGCTATTCTGATCTAAACACGTTGCGGGTTGTTTGTTGTTTTAGGATGATAGGATTATTCCTAAGCAATCAGGGGCGCGCCGGCCATATGTGCAATGTGTGCGACGCACACAGGTGCCAGGATAGTAAAGGCGCCAAAGATTTGGTATGATATTTTAAATAAAGTGAATTTTGTCAGCAAAATACTGCAGTCTTCATCTATGAACTCCAACTTACTTTAGATGCATTGAATGATCTAAATCAATTTTTAAATGATTACAGGTCTGATGAAAAATTCAAAGAAATTCAAGGGCGAATGCTGGTCTTGAAATTCGCTCTTGCTCTTGTTATCGTTCAGGGAGTGAGAGGTGTGATTTAAGCCTGATTAGCGGAATAATGAATTACTGACCATTTAAAACTATATATTTAGAAATGTATGTACATTTAATCGTACAAATACAACATTTATTTTACAAATGATATTCTACTTTTTTCAATTTAGCTACTTGAATACAAATTCTACCCTACGGTTCTTCTTTATGAACTGATCAATAACATCGTCATAAAATGGTGGTCGTAACTTAATTTTCCCAAGCAACACGCACACTTGTAAAGGCTGGCTGAAGCTCACTGGCTAGAGCTACTTTGACTGCGTATGGCCTGTGTTTAAGCAACAGAGTGAGACGAAGTGAAATGACTATGTGCGCGCATGAAATCACAGTGCTGCTGCGAAGACCTGGAAGCTCCTACAACCGAGCAAGCCAAGGTAGCTTTGACTAGACAGCAAGCATCGGCCTTCGATACACAACGCAAAGCTCAATTATTGCCGCGCAAGCTTAAGACGTCTTCTGTTTACAAAAATAAAAACCTAAATGGAATGCTTATAAATGCATGCATTTATTAACAAATAAATATTACTTCTTTCTCAATTAATGAGCTTGCGCAGCAAGCATGGAGAATTCGCCACTGAAGAAATTGTAGAAAGCTAAAATTAATTGCAGCAAAATTTGACGCAGAATCTGTATTTTGTAGTAGCAGACCACTAAGGCGACGTAAAAAGACAACACAATTTGATTACGAACATGAAAATATAGTAGATCCTGAAATTATATTTAAAGTAAATTTTTTCTCTGCATAATAGATCAAACATTACAATCTTTGAAGGAAAGATTTACTTTATTAAAAGAACCTATGAATTCCTTTCAGTTTTTGTGTTTATTAAGTACTTCACGAAATAAAGAATATTTATTATCTTGTAAAAAGTTACGACAAAATTTAACACACGAGAATCATTCAGACATTGACGCAGACGATTTATTATTATTATTATTATTATTATTATTATTATTATTATTATTATTATTATTATTATTATTCGTGACATGACACCTCCAAGGAGTCCGAAGACTCATCGCGGGAGGACACCTACAACTGTCTCAACTACTACACCAAACCTCTACTACGAATCAACGCCATCTACCGCCCACCTCCACCACTACCACAACTAGTATTTTTTGTCTGTAAATTGCGTGTGTTCTGAAGGGCCAATTTGTCTGTATGCGGGATGAAAAACCCGAGTTTCCGGGAGAAAAAACCCCGCTACCTCCGTATGAGATCGGCTAACTCACCTTCGATTGAAATCGTCCAGATAAAGATTTATGCGAATTAATTTTACACTGTCAACCATTTATTCCTAATTTTAAAAATGATATATATCAGATAATTTAGTATATTTATTTAAACGACTTAATCACAATTTATCCAAACTTTACAATTGCTCTTCGGATTCTTTTGTCATTACTGGTATCTGTAGCATATGCGGAAGTCCTTTTCTAAACTTAAAATTATTAAAAAATACTTGCGCTCCACAATGATACAAGACAGACTTTCAAATCTTGTTATTATATCAATAGAGTCAGATATTTTGGATCAACTTGATATACACGATACTATTCTAGAATTTTCATTAATGAAAACTAGAAAAGTTCAATTCACTAAGTGATTTTTCTTTCTGTTTAAATATTTATTTAACTATTTCTTTACCCAATAATGTTTAATATGTTCCTATTTTATATACTTGTATATTATTTTTTTATCTTATTATTTATTTACTTTATTTTTTTTTTCAAATTATTTTGATTGTTTTTGTACCCTTCTTGTATGTTTATTGTTTTTAATACATTTTTTTTTTGTAATTTCTGCTTTTTGTTCAATAAACTTATAATTAATATATTTCGTATTTGATTTTAACTCACTGATACGTTTTTATAAAGTGATTTTTTTTTATTGGGGGAGAGGTATAGGAGAGCCAACTTAAGTTTTGCACACAGGCGCCGGACACTACTGGCGCGCCCTGTAAGCAATCCAGGATTAACAGTCGAATATATCTTGTCTGATAACTGCATGTGTTCTTTAAATTACTTTGAGTTCTCTTCAGATTCCTAAGGAATTAAATCCTACGCATCAAGAACCAAGATAAGATTGCTGTTTGTTAACAAAGTAAAGTTACAACCCTAATCTTACAATCCATCTATCATAATCATTAAACATCTACATCAGTATAAAGAGTAATCCTGGAAAATAAGTGATTTTCGTACTGCGATCCTCAAACAGATCGCAGTAATCAACAACTAGCTAGTTGTGCACGATGTTTTACTCTTGAAGACCTCAATTTACTGATTCAGTGATCATAAACTCTCTTCCATTGTATATCCTGGATGGCAAAATATAATATTTCACTGAAATTAAAATCCTTCGAAGAAGCATGAAGTTTTCTGCCGCTGAAGAAAATTAAAATTTTAATCTTGCAACAACAGTAAAATCGACTTCCAAAGACACACGAGTATTGCAAATAAATTCTGGTTAGGATTAGGAACTTTATTATGAAAGAGTGTCGCTCATTCCAATGAGAAAGGGGTTAGCAAATTTGTTTTTTAGTTATTTATGTAGAAGTACAATTAAAGTATTCAAACACTTTTGTAGGGTAATGCCTAATAAAATTAAAATCGCAAAGTGAATTTAATACTTGGGCATAGATATATTTACTAGTATATAGATAAAGTTTAATGAAAAATAAAAGTTTTCATTTGACATTTCATGCTTCGAAATGAATTAGCAACAATAAATAAAATAAATAAATAATATACATTTATTTTATTTTATTTATTTTTAGAATAAATAAATAAATAAAATAAAATAAAAATTTAATTCTAACATATTTGACTACCTTAAAAATAAAATATAAAATAAATTACAGTGATAATTACCATTAGGTGAGAAATCGAATGCCTCAAAATATACGTATGTATTATCAGGAATATCACCAAAACTATCGTCTGTTGACTGTAATTGATTCCAAAACTTTCCTAGTTGTTTAAATAATGCCATTAGACACTAGCGACGTCGTGTGTAAAAAGGGGGACAAAGTATACATTCCAAAACTTAGTTATTTTATAAAAATAAAATTATTTTTCTCCCGCGTTAATATTTGTATTAATTTATCTTTTAAAAGAAGTAACGAAATCTTAAAATACTTTTAGTGTATCAAAGGGAATTTGACTGAATCTTTACTGTGAAAAAAATGCAAATCGTCCAAATGTTATTCGGCTGCTAAATCTAATTGATAAATTCATTTTTAGGAAGCCACAAACGAAGCTAATTTACAAGTCAATACAAAGCTAAGCAATACGAAATTTGTAATTGAAAGATATTTTATTTCCATTTCTGTAGAAGTTGATGAGCATTTCTGAGTTTGTAAATTAATGCTAGTTGTAGACAAAGGTCTAATATATAAAGTATTTATTTATTTACAGGACTTTCATTAGATATGTTTGCTGTTAACCGCTTATACAAATAAGAAATTAATTTGATGACTTGAAAAGTAAATTATATTTGTTTTTGTCACTTTATTTGCGCACATCTTATTAATCAGTTATGCCGAACAGCTTTTATTATAAGTACACACTACAAATTGACTTGACATGAATTTTTTTTTTGAAATTTCCGAAATCTGTATTAAATTAAAATATACATACTATATCTAAAAAAAAAAAAAAAAAAAAATCAGCTATCGCCTTTTTATTCTCGTACATGGGGAGTAGGCGAGGCCATTTAGCCCTATCTAACTTTTGGAGACTGAGTGGGCAGTTCAATCTCCACTGGTACCAATCAGAGATAGATGGCCCAAAGCTATCACTAATTAAACGGTACACAGTGAAGAGAGACGGCTCAAATGTGCCGCCATCTCGTGGTCCCTAACCATAACACAATATATTTAATGTATGAAATAATGTGAGTTCTACGGTCGATTTTCTTGAATTTACAGGACGAAAAACCCGCTTGCCCGTGCCAGAGATCGACTAACTCGGGAACCGGTCGAAAAAGGCTTAGAAAAATTTCCTCTAGTCGCCGATTAGACTCGAAACCAAGTCTTCCTTCGTGCGGCCAAGCGCCGTGGTGTACAAACGCCGCATCCACTGAGCTACACAGGCTCTACATACTATATCTATATTTAATAAAATCTATAATTCTTTTACAACACCACAAAATACCCTACGTTTTTTTATATAAATGCAAACAGACTTAAGTATAAATTATAAACTACTTATAGGCAAAAGTTTGATATTGATAAATTAACAGTGTGTGTGTGTGTGTGTGTGTGTGTGTGTGTGTGTGTGTGTGTGTGTGTGTGTGTGTGTGTGTGTGTGCGCGTGTGACAGCACACGTGGCGTTCACAGCACAGTTTGCAGAAGTAAATAATTTAAGATAGAATATTAGATATAGAAGGAAATAGAGTGCTAAAAAACAGAGAGGAAGAACAAGAGACAAAAGAGAAAAAGGTCAAGGTCTTCACGTGTGTTACAGGTTTCAAGGCAATGATAATTGCTGTAGTCAGTACACTGATGTGTGTGATTATGCAGTTAAAGCAGTGGTGAAACGCAAGTAATTCTGGGATTTTTATAATTGACATTTGCATTTTCTTGTTAGTATTACTGATTTGTGGTGGAATTAAGAGAACAACATTATGTCAACGTGTTGCTTTTATTTTATTTTATTTTATTTTATTTATTATTATTATTTTTTTTTTGAGGATATTCCTTTCAGTCAGTATATGCGTTTCGTGTATTTATGTGTTTTACAATGTGGAAAAGATTACGTAAAATGTCTTTACTCAAGACCAAACATGCTTTTTTTTTTTTCAAACACTGACTCACTTGGACCCTTCAAGAAACAGGATGGCTGTCTCACACAGGAAATTAAAATTTGTCACTTATATACAGTAATCTACTGTTTATCAGACCTAGTTAGGAAAGCGAATTTTTGAAGAATCGTTAAGTGGCGATATTGGTTGGAGGAAATGATAACCACTGAGGAGAATATAGTACAGATGTTAAATGAGTAATTCTTAAAAAATTACAAGTACTGCCACTGAACTAGAAATCTTTATGCAGATATAAAAAAGGGGTATATATGCAAAATTTTCACTACAGTGAACCCTCAAGGGCTCACTTTAGTGAGTACGGGAGTGGCGAACCCGAAGTACCTGATGCTGGACCATACCTTATTTCATGTAATATACATCTGTGATATTATCTATAGGATGGTCCCTACTCTTATTTCTTTCTTTCCTTTTCTCCTTTCTTGTTGCTATTAGAGTACTCGGGGGGTAGGGGTGAATCTTTCCATGTTTCTGTTTTTTTTTAATTTCTTCGTGCATAAAAGGCAACGGGAAACCACTATGCTTCTACTTTTCCCTAGTTTGGATGAGCAGCAAGGATCAAAATGACGAGCAATGTGGATATTGACCAGATTGCATGTCAGTCATATGAATCTTCTTTACTAAAGCCCGCGGGAGGTGGAGAAGAGGAAAATGAAATATATTCACGTGGAAAAGGGACTAAAATTTCACATTGGATTTTGGAATGTGAATACCTTACTTCAAACTGGAAGATTGGAGATCGTAAAGATGGAGATGCTAAGATTGAAAATAGATGTTCTGGGAATGGCTGAGGTCAGATGGAAAGGAAAAGGAGATTTTAGAACAGAGGATGGAATGAGAATAATTTACTCAGGAGGGGAAGAGCAGCATCAGGTTTGTGTTGGTATAATATTGAATAAACGAGTACCAAGATGTGTGGAAGGCTACTGGCAAATCTCAGACAGAGTTTTTGTAGTAAAGATGAAAGCAAAACCAAGAAATATTCTACTTGTTTAGATATATTTGCCTACTTTTGATTATGAGGATGAGAAGGTAGAGAGAGTTTATGGAGATATAGAACAGGGTTTGAAATGTAAAGAAACAAAATATATAATTATATTACAGGGGGATATGAATGCAAAAATCGGAAGAGGAAGGGGGGAAGATATTGTTGGGATATTTGGATTGGGAGTGAGAAACGAAAGAGGAGATATGCTATTGGATTTCTGTTGAAAACATGATTTGGCAATTATGAATACTTGGTTTAAGAAACATCCAAGAAGATTGTATACGTGGAAAGTCCCAGGGGAGGATATAAATAGTAGAAGAAATCAGATAGATTATGTTTTGATAAACAAAAGATATAGAAACATTATAAAAGATGTGACAACATATCCAGGAGCAGACTGTGATACAGATGATATATTGTTGTCAACTAATATGAGGATTAATCTAAAAAAAGGTAACTGCAGGGAAACGGAACAAATCATGGAACATGGAGCGGCTAAAGATTCCAAGTACGGCGAATGAGTTCAGAAAGAAAGTAGAAGAAGGAATGAATAAGAGAAATATACAAGAAAGTGATGATGTAAGTGAAAAATGGAAGATTAGGAAGGAAAGCATAATTACTGCTACAGAATTACATTTAGCCAACACAGAAGAGGAAAGAGAGAAAAGAAAGAAGCCATGGATGACGGACAATATTTAGAGAAAAATATCACAAAGAAGAAAGTTAGTTAACAGTAAAACAGAGGTGAAAAAAACAGTATAAAGACTTGAATAGGGAGATACAAAGAGAGATAAGAAGGAAAAAGGAAGAGTGGTTAGATGAAATAAGTAAAGATACAAAAGCAGAGGCAGAAAGAAATGACATAAAAGGTGTTTATAAAAACATTAATATAATGACAAGAAGGAGAAAGATGCAAAGGACTGGAGCAGTCAAGAATGAAAAAAGGTGAAATTCTGATAAAAAAAAAGAGAAGATATTACAGAAATAGGTAGCTGGATCTCAGAAAAACGAACTTCAGAGTTGGACATTAGAAATAGAATAGGCAAAGCTAAATCGGCATTTATGGAAATGAAGAGAATTTTAATAAACAAGAACACTAAAATAGGCGTTAGAATTGGAATAGTCAAAGCAACAGTTTGGAGTATTGCAAGTTATGGAAGTGAGTCATGGACACTCAGAAAGAGAGATATGGAAAGAATTAATGCATTGGAAATGTGGTGTTATAGAAAGATGGAAAAGATTAGCTATACAGAGAGAATATCAAATCAAGAAGTTTTAAGACGAGTTGGGATGGAAAGAACACTGTTAAAGAATATTATGCAAAGAAAGATCGGATTTGCAGGACATCTTCTGGGAGCTTCTTCGGGACACCTGACAAGAACTATATTACAAGGGAAAGTTGAAGGGAAGAGAAGACGTGGAAGACCAACTAGAGAGTGATTTAATGACATCGTGGAATGTCATTAAATCACTGGTTTAAGAATGACGGAGGCGACAGAGAGAGAGAAATGGAGAAGAGCTGCTCATCTGCTGCAACCCTCTTGCTAGAGGATGCTACCGGACGACAACGACGAGAATGCATGCAATGGTTAAATAACATTGCAGTCATATATGTACATAAATGGCCTGAATAAAACACCAGTTTACGTCAGTTACGCAAAAGAAAATATTTAGTAGAATAATTTTCGCAAACGTAATAGTTATTCTGAATATCCCGGCTTAAGGGAACTCGCCAACTTGTTTGATCGTCAATCTACAACATTCAAAGTTTTTCTGTTTAGTCAATAAGGTTGTCACGTTTACGGATAACTGTAGTATTAACTAGTGTAGCACTTTACCCCTGACTACGAACTTTATCTTTGTTTTTAACAAATGCAACATCGGTAGCCAGGTAAGTTTTGCCTGCGGCCTTTCTCAATGTACCTCATCTTCACTAAATTGAATCATTTTAATCTTAGTATTAACAACCTTATTAATTATTTCATAATTATTAACATTGTTAACAATAACAACAGCGAAACACCAAAACACAAAGAGATGTAGCCCACAACGAGCATTGTAAACAATCACAGAGACTGCGCATCCATGGATTCACGGAAGGGCCTTGGTATTTTTGTGATAATAATAATAATAACTTGAAAGAACGTTTCAGGGATGTACTAGTCTTAGGGCCAATAAATACTTTTATTGTTGTGGTTAAATTAAAACATAACCAAAAAACTTCAATGATTATATCAACTTTTTTTTTAAAGTAGTAAATACCATTTTTTGCATAATTGCTTTCTCACAAGCAAACAAAAGAAGTCAGCCATTAGAAGATTCTCGAAGCAGGAAAAAATACTTATCACAACAAACTGTAAACAAAAAACGGTACTCTCACTTTCTATCTTTAGTTTGCTTCTAATGGAAAGACGTTGTTTTCCTGAACTATTTATGACTTACTTTTTTTCAATCAGATAGGGAATTGTAACTGCTCGCCCATCCAAAAGAAAAAGGAAAGAAAATGAAATTTCTTTTGTACTGTCCCAGAAAAAAATTAAATAACTTTTTTAAAACAAAGGTATTTCAAATTTTAAAATTCAATTCAATTGCAAAATGTCAATACTTCAAAAAAAAAAAAAAAACTAAGAGGACAATGGTGCCAACTATGTTTATCAAAATTTACCTAAACTCTTCTGCCAGTTTCTAAAGATTTAGAGGAAAAAATAATAAAAGATTGTGAATAATTTTAAATGAAATTAAAATGATTAATTAAGGTCAATAAATCGCAGAAGTATCCTCAAGTTAGAGCTACCCGACTTCTTGTTCACTTTTTTCCGTGATATTTTCTCAACCGCAATCAGTTGAGGGTTTTCTCTCTCTCTCTCTCTCTCTTCCCCCCCCCCTCCCGAAGATCTCGGTATAAATAATCATGTTTGTGTTTACATTTTTTGAGCATTCCACTTTTATAAAAGCACCATGTCACTCCAAATCGAAAAACCAAACTTCCCCCACACTGGTTATTCATCTCATCAATGCTGACTTAAACAGTGTTCTTTGGCGATTTCGTTTTACAAACGAAGTACTAGTTTAACAATAATATGAGCGAGGATCTGTAAAATTCTGATAAAGACCTAGAACAAAAATGATATTAAAGCAACTGATATAACCCCAAGAAAGAACATACGAGGATACAAGAACATAAGTTACCTTCATAACTCTGCTACTGGTACGTTCTTTCTTGTGGTTATGTCAGTTGCTTTCATATCATTTTGTTCTAGGCGTTTATCAGAACTTGCCAGACAACCCCCCCCCCCACCACTATCGTAATGTTAATAATATATACTATATATTATATAGTGTTCGGGTATGTCTGTTAATAACTGCAAATGAAAGTTACTTGGCAAGCAAATCAATGTTCATCCTTACCAGTTGTTCGCTCTAGCCCAGGGCCCCTTGTCCCTCTCCCTGGGTGCGCCACTGATCATTACTTTACTGACTTATTTCATTAACTTGTGCTATATCATACTTAATATCAAGATGAACTTCGACTGTTGTAATAGAAACATTTTTTCATCAACGCTAAGAGATTTAATATAGATGTATTGAATTTCATCGATCGGTGTGAGACCAGCATTCCGCTTGTTGTAGGCCTGAAGCGGTTTGAAAAATGTCCATGTTTGGTCTCAAGAACAGGGTTTTTGGACTATGTAAAAAATAAGTTAAAAGCACAAATATATATATATATATATATATATATATTTTTTTTAAATAAACCATGTCATCTCTTTATCTCTCGTTATCAGTCATTTAAAATAATTTATAATGTTCAGAATATATATATATGTGTGTGTGTGTGTGTGTGTGTGTGTGTGTACTGAGGTTGATTTACTCGGTTGTTAAACAGATTTTTTAAAAGAATTGAATGACATAAACCGAGAGTAAAGGAAAAAGGTTTAATGGTATCACACGACTAGTTTCGGCTTTTTACAGCCTTCTTCAGGTGTTTTCATATTATTATTATTATTATTATTATTATTATTATTATTATTATTATTATTATCCCGGGCAACTCCAAGGAGTCGACAGACTCATCGAGGGAGGCCCTAACATCATGTCAAGAACAACTATTCGACATTCACACAGTATCTATCATACCTTGCCTTGAACTCATTCACGGTTGTAGCACCCACAACAGACTCTGGAAGCTTATTCCACTCATTCACCACTCTCCAAGTAAAAAACCTAGCTCTAACACCCTTGTTAACCACATTCTTACCCAGTTTCCATGCATGGTCCCTAGTCCTCCCACCACCAGTCCTATTTTCAAAAATATCTTCTGGATTAATCCTATAGAAACCTTTCAGTAATTTGAATGTCTCAATCATATCACCCCTTTTCCGCCTATCAACCAATTTTTGCAACCCACAAATCTTCAATCTACTCTCATAAGGTTCATTCCACAGACCTGCTATCATCTTGGTCACTCGTCTCTGGATCCTCTCCACAGCAAGAAGAAACCCTGGCGCCCATATCTGGGCACAGTAGTCTGAATGGGGGTCTTATCAAGGCTCGATATAGTGGAACAATAACTTGTTTGTCTCTGGATGTTAAAGTATTTTTCAGAAGCCAAGTGATTTGATGAGCTGATTTAGCCACTTTTGCAATGTGCCCCTACACTTCAATTCCCTATCCACCAACACTCCCAAATCCCTGGCTTCATCAATCTCCTAGAGTACGGTTCCACCAATGCGATATACTGCTGCTATTCTTTTCACTACAAAATGAATAACCTTACACTTTGCTACATTAAATTGACATCCATTTTTCCCAGCCCAGTCCTCCAAACTATCCAAATCATCCTGCAAAATTTTGACATCCTGTGCACTCACAATTGCTCTACCCAACTTTGCATCATCAGCAAACAAGTGAACACTTCCTCTCAGATCCTTTCCTATATCATTGATGAACAAATTGAAAAGTAGTGGTCTTTTCTTATAGTAGTATATAAGAAAAGAAAAAACATTAAACATTGAAGATAAAAACTGTGAACAGCGCAGGAAAATCACTATACATATTTAACGTGAAAATGTTGTAGTTAATCAATGCTGTTCTTTCGTTGGCCACATTGTTGGGTGAGTGTGTGCTAGTAGCATCTCGTGAGCGCCAGTATGTGATCACAGCAGAATGACAGTCTGGGAGGTTGTAGCTTAAATTATTATTTAAATGTACAGGGTTGAGGATGATTTCTCTAGATTCAACAATTTTTCTCTCCAATTCGTCATGGAAACGGAAAATGTTATTAGATCTATCCCAAAGGATTGTATGACTATGGGTTTTGATCACCAGAATCGGCAGAAAAAAGGATATGGCTGGATAAAGCACTGGAACGTGTTCTCTTGTAAGTGATGTCCCTCCTGTGCTCCTCCATACGCAATTCAATAGACTTATCCGTCTGGCCAAAGTAAGGAATGTCGTAGTCACACCATATCTTGTACACACTGGGATATTTTAGATTGTGATGGCTAGGCTTTGGACGGCTCACTAGGAATGAATCTCAGGAAGCGGAGTGAATAAAGTTCTAATGTTATATTTTTTGAGAACCTTGGCTAATTTTTTGAGAGACTGAGCTTATGTATGGAATATATATATTTCCTTTAACATTATTCATCTCTTCAGCATGGCGACTAGGAGGATTAAAAAGGTATTTTTTTAGTAATTTTTTGAGAATTCAGTCTGAAAGTAGATCTAAGAATATTGATTTCTTTATGAAGTTCATCTGGGTCGCCAAGAAGAAAACGAGCTCTGTGTCCTAAAGTAGAAATAATTCCACGTTTCTGAGGAGGGAAATGATGGAACTGACTATGGAGATATCTATTGGTGTGTGTAGGTTTTCTGTACATTGAAATTTTAAATTTTTCAGAAGAACGGGTCAGTTTCATTTCCAGGAAAGGCAGGGAACCATTTGTTTCAAACTCAGCCATGAATTGGATATTCGGGTGTTGACTATTGGGATGTTCAAGGAAATCCAGGAGAGAATCATGTCAATGGCTCCGAATGAGGAAAATGTCGTCCACATATCGTTTCCAAATTCTAGGTGCTAAGGAATAGGAAGAGATAGCTTTAACTTCACAATTTTACAGATAAATATTGGCAAGTACATGAGCTAAAGCATTACCCATTGTTAGACCATGATTTTGCTTGTAGATGGTGTCCTGAAATCTAAAGTATCCAGACTCGATGCAATGAGTACGTAAGGCTAACATTTTTTTAGATAACTTATCATTGAGTTGTGTCAGGACTTCGTTTGTAGGAACATTTGTAAATAAGGATACTATGTCAAAGCTAGCCATGATATCATTTTCTTGAACAGTAATATCTTTAATGTATGATACAAAATCCACAGAATTGTTACTAAAAGACGAAGACTTGCCAGAAAAACATTTAAGGTATTTTGCGAGATAGGAAAGGTTGTATGTTGGTGAATCAATGTCTTCGACAATGGGACGAAGTGGGGTATTTTCCTTGTGAATCTTCGGAACTTCATATATGCGTAGTATGAGCGGATGGAGAGAGCAAAGAGAAAGGCGAATGTTCCTGGACAGTTCAGAAGTTGTTTTTAATAAATTGTTGGTATGATTTTGAAGTTCACGAGTGGGATCTCTCTCAAGAATTCAGTGAGTGTCACTCTGTAGTAATTCAAGCATCTTATTTTTATAATCTTCAAAGTTAAGCACAACTGTGACATTGCCTTTATCTGCGGGAAGGATAAGTATATTTCTGTTATTTTTTAAACTCTTAAGAGCCTGTCGTTCCGACGAAGAGATGTTATCTGTGGGTGGTTTAGTATTGTTAATGATAAAGATGGATTCAATATGGAGAAGCGTTGCGTCTCGTGAAGGAGAGATAATCTGATTTAAATTTAAGCCTCACTTAAGCTATGTAAAATTTGCTGTGAGTCACCTAAAATGTTAGTAAGTAATAATTCCTGGAAGGCATAAAGCTACACGTGTACAGTGTAACGCTAGCTGCTATAGTTTACTCGGAAAATTACGTTGCCATGTATTGTGTGAATCCAAGTATAACAGCATCGTAAAAGCGAAGGATGAACCCAAAGAGTGCAAAAAAAGGGACTGAGAAAAGAGGGCACTCTATAGAAGAATATAAGGGGTTGAGCCCGTATCCGAAGGCTCTCTGGTCGTAACGTTTTCCTGTTTTGGTGGTTCGGAAGTGAGCGGGCAGTTTCTCGTAAGGGGGAGTGAAGTCTGTGATAAGATGTCGGACTGCGAGCGTTCTTAAAATGAAGTAGGATTCTATGCAAAGCTGAAGGTAAAAATTCCAGTCCTAACAGAATCAAGCCGTCGCTGAAAATTCCCAACAAGTTGTTCCTGAAATGCAAAGATTTGAGTCCTTTTTCAGCAGAAGGAATGAAGATAGCGTAACCCCTACGTTGGCGTATGGACAGCCAATAGATGAGAAGTATCCAGACATACGAACGACGCGCAAAAAGCTCGGTAAGGTGCAATTACTCTAATTTTGTGTGAACGTTCATTAGAAGAGAGAAAATTGTTTACGAATGTGAAATTAAGAACTGTATTCTAAGATCTCTGTGGACAGTCTCTATTTAGAAAGTTAACCTCCTTTGAGAGTAAGAAGAATTGTTTGGAAGAGATGTTTTGTAATTTTGTATGTGATAGGATTAACTTGATGCGATAAGAATAGTAGAATTTAGTATCTCAGTAACATTAAAATGTTTGTCAGTTTTCTCTTGCGAGTAATACTACTGATAGGTATTTAGCTTAACTTCATATCATTTGCTATCTATCCCAATATGCAGTTACTGTGTTTCGCATGCTTTATAAGATTTAATTAATTTAGAAAATGATAACCTCTTAATTCGAGTTTTATTTAGTATTGAGCATAAGTGAGTGTATGAATTTTGTATTGTGTTTTAGATATTCCAATAAACATGTCATATTTACCTGAACCTGAGTAATGCCTGATTACGATTCCAACTTACCACTTATGAAAATAGAACCTATTTTGGCGGGAAGGATTTAGAGAGTGAATGTAATAATAGATTTAGGTCACGACTGCAATAATCTAGATCTATAGGGCAGTTTAAATAAGATATTGTGTAAGAAAGCTAAGAATTTAGTTTTGTCTCCCTGAGTAAGGGATCTTTTCTACTATAGGATACTGGCTGGCGCAGCAAAATATAAATTCGCCAGTATCCGAAGAGAAAACAATCCTAGATATAAGAACAAATTTAAAGTAAGAGAAGAAAGAATAAATAACGAAAAGTAAATATATAACAATAGAGCAGCCGGTAGGATTTTGATTGTACAAGGTTTTAGGTAAGAAAGGATAGATTTAAGTAAACAAATAATTAAGTATAAATTAAACCATATAGCAAAACATCGATATAACAATAGTCATACAATCCTTTGGGATAGATCTAACAACATTTTCCGTTTCCATGACAAATTGGAGAGAAAAATTGTTGAATCTAGAGAAATCATCCTCAACCCTGTACATTTAAATAATAATTTAAGCTACAACCTCCCAGACTGTCATTCTGCTGTGATCACATACTGGCGCTCACGAGATGCTATACGCACGCACTCACCCAACAATGTGGCCAACGAAAGAACAGCATTGAATACGTTAACTACAGCGTTTTCACGTTAAATATGTATAGTGACTTTCCTGCGCTGTTCACAGTTTTTATCTTCAATGTTTAATGTTTTTTATTTTCTTATATGAAAACACCTGAAGAAGGCTGTAAAAAGCCGAAACTAGTCGTGTGATACCATTAAACCTTTTCCCCTTACTCTCGATTTATGTCATTCAATTCTTTTTATATATATATATAACTGATAAAAATAGAAAAAAAAAATCCTTACACCACTGATGGTACAAGAGCCATCGTAGCTCGGTTAGTATAGAGGACGTCCTTTGGTCGTAAAGACCTGGGTTCGATTTCCGTTCAAGACGTCAGGAACCTTTATCTGGTCTCTTTCGACGAAAGGTGAGTTAGCCGGTCTCATACAGAGGTAGAGGTTTTTCATCGGGAAACTCAGGTTTATCGTTCCCCAGAACAGGCAAACCAGCCCCTTGAATACACGCATCTACAGTCATAGGACTCACCGGGAGGCAGAGGGGCAACCACTTTATCCTCGAGATGATCGCGGTTGTGAAGTCCACAGCTAAAGAATCTCAATGGTTCGTGAAAAGCTTAAGATAAGACTCACGGTACAAAATGTGCTAGAGCTTCGATAATAACCTTTCATGGGAGGGGAGCAACATAAAAAAACAGAGCTTCCATGATGAATTTGTGGACATTAAAGATCAAAAAAGGTCGACAAACTTTAGAAATTCACAAACCGAGACATCATATTTTCTTACTAACATAACTGTGGCACTTCCCTTTGATCTTTTTTTTTCTTTTTAATTTAGAATTTCTTTTGAATTCTTAATATCATCCTTTGTCTTCCCTGGTGATGGATCAGATGCCATTCCACTATTACTTTCGATAAAAAAAAAACAAAAATTAAAGAGAGAACAGTACTATGTTGCAGAGAAAATTCGATGCCTTATACATACTGACGAGTTCCTTGAGATATGCGAATGTTTCCAATGGAAATATACTAAAGTGCTGTCTTTCCGGTGTTTGAACACGCAATACTCTCTATCCTGTTTCTTAGATCATACAATGGTTCTCTAAAACAAGTCCAATGAACCCATCACTCGTCTAATCAATAATCTCCGAAGCGAATGACATAAATGAGCCACTATGATATTTCAAGGATAAAAACGTTCTGCTTCACGTTTTATTGCTTTCATTTGTTCACAAAAGATATAAATTTTCACATTTGTGAAAATAAAAGAAAATAAATTTCGAAATATGAAATCAAGCTTAGCAATACATTTGTTATTACTGGCAATATTTGCTATCTTTTACACTTCTTCCAATCATGGCAATGAATACGGTATTATATTCTGGTTCTTTAATTTTACTGAAAATATTGTAGAAAATTTTGTTGTATCTTCGAATGCTTGCAAGAAAAATAATTACGCTAAATATTATGAAAAATACGATGGTTTCAAATAATATTTATTGAAATGCTCGAATTGTTTTTCTTTCCTTGCGAATTGTGGCATTTATCAAAGAAAAATACAATGTGGCAGAAAAACAAACTCACTTCGAACATGCGGAAACACTAATTTTGGAAATCACAAATAGCCACAATAGTATCAAATACACAATAAACACGATATACAGACCCCCAGATAATAATCCACTCGGTTTTCTTCACGAGTTAGAAACATGGCTAAGCGGCATCGAACCGCGTTCAACACGCAGGCTCATCCTAATAGGAGACATTAACATAATTACGCTTGACCACGCTTCTTCAACCACTAACACATATCTAGATATATTAAGTCAGTACAACATAAACCCTACCATTAACTTCCCAACAAGAGAAGAAATACTCAATAACTCACTAACACAATCATGCATTGATCATATCAACATACCGGCTCCCATCCATACATATACGTCATCAGTAATTAACGTCAAAATTGCCGATCATTACTTTGTCTCAACTTCATTTTATTACGTTTCCTACACCCCCACCCTCCCACCACCACAAAAGTCGACAAAACTCGATCATACTAAAGAGCATTGTCGATAACCAAGTAAAAAAATGCAGACTGGAATTCCCTACTTAAAATAAACGATCCTGTGACATTATACGAGAATTTTCAACTAAAGTTCACAGAAATATACAAAAAAAAGCAACAAAACCTACACAAACGAGGCGACAAACAGACAACAATCCATGGATAAATGACGACATACTAAATACTATTACTTTAAAAGAAAATCTATGGAAAAAACTTAAAAAGTCACCCAGTAACACACATTTACAAACCTTATACAAAAACACATGAAATAAACTAACAACAAAAATTCGTAGGGCAAAAAGACGCTACTACTTCAAAAAATTCATGGAATATAACAACATGAAGCAAACATGGGCTACACTCAACGAATTAGTAACCCGAAAAAAGAAAACTTCAGCACAAGATTTTATTACAAAAAGCTTCGGTCAGGACACAAACCAAGAGGAACTAGCAGACTCATTCAATCATGCTTTCACAAACAACATCACACAAATTAAGAAAGACAAACTACCAACGATCAACAAAAACCTAACGACACAAAGTCAACAACAAACGATGTATTTTCCACCCATAACAAACCAGGAACTGAAAGAAGCAATCCTACAACTAAAACCAAAGACCACTCCAGGAATAGACAAAATAAGACTCACAGACCTTATAACACACTTTGAACAAATAAATCCAATACTTATGAAACTCGTGAACATAATATTCGACACAGGCATTATTCCACAACAACTAAAAACTGCAGTAATTACGCCAATATACAAACACGGCAAAAGAAACGATACTCAGAACTTCAGACCAATAGCTACATTACCAGTCATCTCAAAAATTCTAGAAAAAATAACACACACACACACACACACACACACACACACACACACACACACACACACACACACACACACACACACACACACACACACACACACACACACACACACACACACACACACACACACACACACACACACACACACACACACACACACACACACCAGACTACAGAACTATTTACAGAAGTACAACATCATCTCACAAAACCAATACGGCTGTCAGAAAACAAAAAGCACCATTACTTTATTAGAAGACATCGCCGACACAATAAACAAAGCTCTCGACAAAAACAAGTACGCCATCCTTATACTGCTGGATCTAACCAAAGCATTTGACACACTTGAACATGACATACTACTCACCAAACTATACTCGATAGGTATAAGAGGAACACTGCATGTACATGGTTCAAGAACTACCTCTCAAGCAGAACACAAGTAACAAAAATAGGTACATGTCACAGTCGGAGTATACAAGTAAAACACGGTGTACCTCAAGGTGCCATATTATCACCCACTCTATTCAACATATACATTAACGATGTTCATAACATATCCATAAAAAGTCAAATATTTCAATACGAAGATGACACTGTACTACTAGCAATCCACACAGACATTAACACAGCTCTCTGCAAAGCACAACAAGACCTAAACGAAATCACAACATACTTCCACCAAAACGCAATTCTAATCAACGGCAGCAAAACACAGATGTTGATAATACTCAACCTAAGAATCATACGTCCAGCATCACTATCGATACACTATCACACATACCGCTGCATTAACAACAAAAATACCTGCCAGTGTCCCGAAATCAAAGCTGTAACACATGCAAAATACCTCGGTCACTATATAGATTGCCACCTTAAATGGACAAAACATATAGAATACCTACACACCAAACTCCGGATCATCGCAGCAAAACTCTTCCAAGTTAAAGATTTTATTCCACCCAACTTAAAAAAACTCCTATATCACGGTATCTGCGAATCCTTACTCAGATACGGATTAACAGTGTATGTAAATACATCAAATAGCCACCAACAAAATTAGAAACACTACACAGGAAAATCGTGTCAATGGTGATCTGGACACCTTACACGTAACAACCAATATCCGACAAGCACATGGCGACACAAAAAATCTTGATCATTTAAAACCTGAAACACTACATGACATTAACAAGGAATTACTTCAACATCACCTATCGAATCAACAGAGACACATATCATATAACACGACCTACAGCAACTCTCTACATCCCCACACCCTTCAACAACTCGTACGGTTCTTTTGTGAGATCAGATCAGATACCCACGCAATTCAACAACCTACCAAGAAATTTAAGACACGTAGATAACTACAGAACATTAAAAAAAAACAACTCTGGAAAATATACCAATAAAGTTAAGAAACCATTAACACTAATATACACATCACAAATCACTAGCATCCAATGCCTACATCCCATACATAAACAGTAGCAACAGCACAAATAGTGAAGGCTAAATCCCACTCTCTTCATAAAAGCTAACCCAAGCTTCGAATTAGGTGGGATTAACTTGCCTCACTCATCTACAAGTAATCCTTATAAGCAAATGCAGAAATTTGTATGTATAATCATTCTTTCTCAAACTTAAAAAAAAAAATAAATAAATAAATACAGGCACCTCAGTGGAGTCAGAAGACTCAATACGGGAGACGCAAACCATCCACACAGAATCATACCTTTACTTAAACTCATTTACAGATGAAGCACTCACAACTGAGTCAGGCAACGCATTCCTTTCATTTACAACTCTCCAAGCAAAAAATCTAGTCCTCATATCCTTATTATTCACATTCTTACTTAATTTCCAGAGATGACCACTTGTTCTTCCACCAATTGTCTGGTGGTGGTGGTGGTGGTAGAACAAGAGCCCAATTGCCTGAAATATTTCCCCTGCATCAATCCTATAAAACCCTTTTAATAATTGAAATGTTTCTGTCATATCCTCATTATCCCATCTTTTCCTCCTATTAACCAACAGACAAACTCTCAATATATCAATCAACATAGAGAGCATTTCTCAGTCTGCTCACCAACTTGGTCACTCGTGAAACTTTAACTCCTCTGTCTATTACCATTCCTAAATTTCTAGCTTCATCCATTTCCTGGGGTACAGTGCCATCAATGTGATACACAGCTGGTAATCTTTTCATCCCAAAAGGCATAACTTTACACGTTTCATTGAATTGACATCATTATCTATTACCTTTTGCCAGTTTATTTAAATCATCCCCCAAGCTCTCGACATCAATTTGGTTAATTGTTACGCTACCTAACTTTACATCAGCAGACAACTCAATGTCTCCCTTCAAATTTCCTTTGATCTGCTTGCTGAGGTCATCTCATAACCCTAGACTGCCTTTGTATGCTGGTAACCTTTCCAGGCTGAGTTTTGTATTGCTCGAGAGATCGCTGATCATCTTTCTTGTTATAAATCCTTCATAACTAATTTAAGGTTAGAATAGATTAAAGCGGGGAATACGAATAAATATCTGCATTGTCTTTGGATTAACGTCTTATACTCTCACACTCAATATATACAGGGTGTTCGGGATAAATTTGACATATTTATAATTAATTATATTTTTCCGTAAGTTACATGTATTAACACACACTTCTCTTCATTTAAAAGTTTGGACCCTTCTTCATTCATATACAAGATGTCAGAAAGGATGGATAGCTGGAACCCAACTGAATCATGGAAGAGAATAACTTGTATCATGATGATTCGTGCCCGCCATCAAAATAAGGATATTACGACTGCTGCCCAAAGCTCCCTGAATACAGTAAAAACAATCAGGCATGAACTAGAGACTTGCAATGGTGACTACGAGGATGTAGCAAGAAGAAAGATCCCTAGCAGACGATCTGATTGCGTTCGTACAGCAGAATTCCTCGCAAATCTGCAGGAACAGGTGTTGAAGAACCCTGGCATTGGAATTCGGGCTTTGTTCGTGGAGTTGCTAACTGTAGTCAAGCCCTGGATAACAAGGGTAGCCAATGGTAGGCCGTATGTATGGCAGCAGGATTCGGCCCCTTGCCACACCTCTGGGAAAAGTCAAAAATGGTTGTCTGAAAATTTCTACGACTTCACCAGTCCAAATGTTTGGCCTCCAAACTCCCCAGACCTTAACCCCATGGATTATTTTGTATGGGGCGCAGTTGAAAAAGACACCAATCGCACTTCCAGTAATACAAAAGCCCAGTTAATGGATAAAATTAAAACAGTTTTTGCGGCCCTTCCCAGGGAGACTGTAGCATCAGCTTGTTCGAGGTTCCGAAGCAGAATTGAAGCTGTGATCGATGCTAATGGTGGTTATTTTGAGTAAATCTTGTTGATAGTATTGTAATTAACTCTGCCTGTAATGTTTTTTGTCAATTCATTAAATTTAATAGATACAAAGAAGATTTTCTTTTTCCTTACGAAACTGTCAAATTTATCCCGAACACCCTGTATATAGTCTAGATGGCGCAATCGATAAACAAATAAATTTGTTAGATTATAGAGCGTGGGAGATAAGATATAGTAGAAGTACATGGCAGCAGTCGGAAATTAAGACGGCTGACCATTAAAGATATGAAGAGAGCCGAAGGACAAAGCAGGATAGTGAACATATATTACAAAAGCTAGTACAGCTATTTCATATTAGAAACCAGTGATATTCTCTACTCGAAAGTTGAACAGCAGGCAGCAGCCGAATACACCAAAAGAGTTAGTAATATTCTGAAAACAAAACTAAATGGATTAAACACAATTAGAGTAATGGATTCTTGGGCTATACCAGTGATCCGATACACAGTTGGCATAATAGATTGGACACATTGGACTGCAAAACTAGAAAATTAATGACTGTGCATCATGTATTACATCCACGAAGTGATGTTGATCAGTTGCACCTACCAAGGAAAATAAGTGGACGCAGTTTGCTGCAAGGGAGACAGATTGTGGAAGGAGAAGAAATTGGTTTAAAAAGATCTGAGCAAATGCTTCAAGCAATTACACCAGAGGGTCTTCTAATAGCAAGAGGAAACAAATCCGATTACAAAAAGGGACAGCAAAATAACCGATATTTGCGTTGGAAAAATAAACCCTTGCATGGCCAATTTCTTCAAGATATTGAGGAAAAAATTGACGGGGCAATGGCTACATTGTGGATATATTAAAAAGGAAACAGAAGTATTTATTCTAGAAGCTTAAGAACAGGAATTACAAACTAATACAATCAAAGCAAAAATTTTGAACATCAATAATAGCAGCAAATGCAGATTATGCGATCAGAAAGATGAGGCTGTAGAACATGTAATCAGTGTCTGCAGCAAGATAGCTCAAACTGATTTTAAATATCGTCATGATGAAGTCGCCAAAACAATTCATTTTCATGTATGCTAAACATATAGTTTTCCTTCTTCTGATAACTGGTGGCATCATAAAATAGAGGCTGTATTGGAAAACAAAACAACAAAAATTCTCTTGGTCTTTCGAATACAAACTGATTCGCATTTGGAAAACAATAGATCTGACATCACAATTATCGAATATCGACAGGTTTGGAATATCGATATCGCAGTACCCAGTGATAACAACATTAACAACAACGAACTGGAAAAAAGTAATAAATATCGATATCTGGCAATCGAAGTTGGCCAGCTATGGTTAAACACACCAAAGTCATCCCAATAGTTATTGGTGCACTTGGTGCATTCAAAGAAGTTATCCAAATATTTACAGGAATTAAACGTCCACGATGTCACCCCATATGATCTACAAAAAACAGCATTACTTGGAACAGCCCATATTTTACGATGCTACCTGAAAGACTATTCTTAGATTCTTGGGTAGAATCTGAATTGTTCTGAATCACCAGTCAAATTGTTGCATAAATTATATCTTGTTTTGACTGTGTATCAATTATATGAATAAAGTAGTAGTAGTAATTATTATTATTATTATTATTATTATTATTATTATTTTATGCATCTAGTGAAATTTGTGGCCATGGCCACAAATTTCACTAGGTACTGCGGTACTACGACATCTAAATCCATCAATAAATCAATCTGGCCTTCCTTTTGCGTATGGAAGAACACCTGAGAGACATTTCCTACAATAGGACCAGAGCCAGTGCTATCTCGAGCCACGTTCTCTTCTCTATTATCTCAGATGAAGGCTGCCAACACCTCGCAGACTGGCTAAAAACTGGTAACATCCATGTGTGTTATGATGAACTAGAAAGAAAGATCATCGAATCCAGAGAAATTTCACTAAATTCATCACATATTAGCAACAGTCTTAGTTTCAATCTCTCTGACGCACACATTGCCACTGTTCAGTATTGGGGCACTCGTGGGAGCTCACGCACATAATCAACTTTAATTGGAACTCAAGCTCGGATTCCTGTTTTTAAATGTACTATTGTGTTTTATACTAGATCTGTTGATGTAATTTTATCATGTCTCTGTCATTTTTTGTATAATTCTTTGCTTGTTGTATCTTAATATTAAACCTTGTTGTTTTTTCATTCTCGGTATATAGTCATTTAACTAATTATATATATATATATATATATATATATATATATATATATATATATATATATATATATATATATATATATATATATATATATATATATATATATATATTAGGATAACCAAGTAATTTTAAATCAGATAAAAAAAAAATATATATATAACCTTGGTTTTATATATATATATGTTAAAGATACCAAGCAATTTTAAACCTGGTTTTACTCCATTTCCCAAGTAAGCAAACAGACTAAAGTCAAGTTTGCGCCTGCAATTGATGCAAGTCTAACTGATCCCACAGGTAGTGCAAGATCAGGGCAACTCGTGGCAAAGGTGGAACAAGCTCCGATCACTAATCTTAATATTTACCCTTAATACCAAAACACATCTCCAAGAAGGGGATGTATGATGTTTTGTATTAAAGGCAAGGGGCCACAACCCAGACCGGTTTCGACCTTTATTGAGGTAGAATGGGAGTTCATGCCTTTCATCACTGGCCTCTTTAGATTTAAAAAAAAGTTGTGCTGAGAATCAGCTTAATAGTGAGAGAGGAGGAGAAAAGATAGAGTGGATAGTAGTAGATAGTTAAAAGAGGCCTCAGTCGATCTACTTGGCCTGACTTAAATGTCAGCACCAAGCAGATCTCCGACATTATCTCCCTCCATCCGTTCTTTTCAACTTTCCCCGGGCAGTCACCTCTTCAGGTGTCTGCCCGAGGAAAGTGGGGAAAAACAAATGAAAGAAGCACCACATGAAAAAGAGGAACTAATAAATAACATTAAAAATTACATATGACAATTTGTAAGATACTAGGTAAATTCTGAAATTTCAACCTGAATGACCAGTTTAATACTGAGAAGAACGGGGGCAGAGCCTGGCCTGGGTGATGCAGCCCACAAGGAGTTGCACCGCCTCGGTGTAAGCCTTCGCAGCCCAGGTTCTCAGGATACCCCCTCCTGTGTGGAATAGACATAGACCTTTTTTTACAACAAAAATTCTATTCTGAAAGAGGACAAAAAGATGAAAAAACAAACCAGAATTTTTTTTTTTTTTTTTTTTTTTCCCCTTCTGTCAGATCGATACTAGGAGTCGACTGACTTGTTAGGCGAGGTTTAAATCCTCCTGCTGTCTATTGTTGTGGGTTTTAATGATAAGATCTGCTAATTTGTCTCCACGGACGTGGTTTAGCATGTAGAGGCCTCTGTGCAGTGCTAGTCCCACGTCGTCCTCTGCATCGATAAGTCCAATGATCTTTTCAGGAGTGATTTCATCTATATTATCGACAAACACGTCGTTCCATTCTGCACTGACGACTCTTGGCCCGTTTTGTCCTGTAAGTATCAGTTGAATGTCTCCGAATGTTTCTATAGCTTTTCTTAGTCTCGCCGCCTCCTCGGGGAAATCTTTTAAGAGATGCAATATAGGTGCATTGGCCTTTGCGTGAGGGAACTTTGTGGGTTCTGAAGTTGACTTTATATTTCCAACTTGTGCTGGACTTCCTTGTTTCGATTTTTTAATATTTACTTCTTCAGGGCTGGCTGGCCTCTTTTGTGTGGTTTCTGCATTGTTGATTTCCATATCTACTGCCTCCGTGTCCTCGTCTATTGTGACTGCAGTGATAGTTCCGTTTTGTTGGTGCTGCTGGTTATTTTCGGTTGTAGTGGCGGTTTGATCGGTGGCCAGTTCCTCCTGCCCTTCATCTCTCCTGGTTGCAGGCTTCTCCACTGGTGTACTTGGCAGTGTTTCGGAGGTGGCGGCATGATTCTTTGTTGTTCCCTCATTCGCGGCCTTCAGGGTGGGGAAATCATTCGGTTCTGCGCCAATAACATTTTGGGCTGTTGTTTCCATGTTGGGCGTAATAGTGCCTCCCAATTTTTCGGCCAGATTTCTGTCCGGACAGGTGTCTATTTTATGGCCGTTAATGCCGCATTTTAGGCATGCCGATTGGCACTGTGCTAGTGTATGACCCGCTGTTATGCAGTTCTTACACTTTAACTTCGGGCATTGGGCCCCGAGATGAGTCAGGGCTCCACATTTAAAACATTGCCTCTTTACTCCCGGGTAACTCACCATTACCCTGGCCGATCCGATCATTACAAAATTCGGAACTTCTGTTTTCATCGTTAACGAGAACGTGACTTCCCCCGACATCCATTCAGGGTAGTCAGCGTCTTTGCCTACTTGGACATCTCGAACGGTTCCCCATTTCGAAAAGACTTGATTAATTATGTCGTTGCCTCCTTCTAGGTATTCCAGAGGGAATCGCTCTATTCTCATCTTTTTAGAGATGCTACCAACGACAAAAGGATGGCAAAGTTTCCCTTGACACTCAACCCCTTTGAGTAGTTTCTCCCTTGTTGTTGTATTTTTACAAACTACTTGATATCTGCCACCCCCATAGGGGGTAAAGCCAGAAATATTATCTGCCCCTACGCAGTCAATTAGCGCTTTCGCAAACGTCCTCTTCTGTACACTTGCGTCGATTTCGAACCCGAGGGTTCTTACTCTCGGTAGAGCCGAAGACATACTTCAAAAAAAAAGGGAAGAGTAGACCCTTGTACGATCTAGGTCCACGAAAGGACAGACCTGTAGAAAAGGCCAAACTTTCCCTGTTTGCAGATAAGAAAAACCTGTGAAATTTAGGTACAGGGGGAACATAAAGAACCAAAGAAGAAAAAAAAAGACAAAGGGTTCTTACCAAGGCAGCAGGACTGTAATAGGAGCTCTCTCTCGGGGTCTGGAAACTGGAATCCAAGGCTGGAATACTTTCACTGCAGAGCTGTGAAAGTATCTCGTCAGTGGGAACTAGGCTAGAAATACCAAGATTTAGTAATACAGAGCTTGTAAGTATGACTGTAAGTATGACACTGACGAGACCTCAATAAAGGTCGAAACCGGTCTGGGTTGTGGCCCCTTGCCTTTAATACAAAACATCATACATCCCCTTCTTGGAGATGTGTTTTGGCATTAAGGGTAAATATTAAGATTAGTGATCGGAGCTTGTTCCACCTTTGCCACGAGTTGCCCTGATCTTGCACTACCTGTGGGATCAGTTAGACTTGCATCAATTGCAGGTGCAAACTTGACTTTAGTCTGTTTGCTTACTTGGGAAATGGAGTAAAACCAGGTTTAAAATTGCTTGGTATCTTTAACATATTTATACCCAAGGTAAAAATACTTTCTACATTTATATCTCCTCCAGAGATTTTATTTAATAAGGTTAAAACACCTTATGGTAACTTGTTTTGGTGAAATACTTACAAGCTCTGTATTACTAAATCTTGGTATTTCTAGCCTAGCTCCCACTGACGAGACCTCAATAAAGGTCGAAACCGGTCTGGGTTGTGGCCCCTTGCCTTTAATACAAAACATCATACATCCCCTTCTTGGAGATGTGTTTTGGCATTAAGGGTAAATATTAAGATTAGTGATCGGAGCTTGTTCCACCTTTGCCACGAGTTGCCCTGATCTTGCACTACCTGTGGGATCAGTTAGACTTGCATCAATTGCAGGCGCAAACTTGACTTTAGTCTGTTTGCTTACTTGGGAAATGGAGTAAAACCTGGTTTAAAATTGCTTGGTATCTTTAACATTTAACATATTTATACCCAAGGTAAAAATACTTTCTTGGTTATTTTAACTCCTAATCCCAAGTATGCAAACAATTAAGTTTTCGCCTGAAACAAAGTTCAAGTCTAAAGATGTTACAACACCAGGGCAACTCATTGTAAAGGTGGATAAAGTCAAAGGCCATAGCGCTGGCTCTGCATATAGTTACATCTTATATGCTGTATAATTGACATGCTCGATAGCTCAGCAAATTTTGAAATTGTTTTCAACATTGACAATGTTTAAGGTTCCCATGTTAATAAGAAAAAGTAAAATAAATCAGCAAAGGCCTTTTATTCCTTTTATTACTAGATTTTATCTACTATAAAACACAATAGTACATTTAAAAACAGGAATCCGAGCTTGAGTTCCAATATAGGGAGTAGGCGAGGCCTTTATACACCTATCTAGCGTTCGGAGACTGAGTGGGCAGTTCAATCTTCACTCAGCATTTATGGGCCAGCTATTTCTAGCAAATCAGAAATAGCTAGCCCATATCTATCACTAATTATAGGCGTCCACCGATGAAGAGGCTAGCAAAGAAGTGCTGCCATCTCTTAGTACATAACCCTAATAATAAAGAGTAATAAGTAAATATTTATTGCTTCTATGAAGGAGGTATTAGAGACAAGAAAATTTGTAATCTTTGAATTCCAAAATGCATGACTTTAAACTTTACCACATTAAACTGACTTCCATTATTTTTTGTGCATTCTGCCGGCTTATTTAAATCGTCCTGCAAATTCTCTTCATCGCCCAACTTTGGTGTTCTTCACCGAAATATTCTTATGAAATCATTTCGTGTTGAACCAAACTGTTTGTTTTTAAATTTACATTACAGGGTAAGGTTTTAAAAAATACATGTAAAATAATTATTTCGGAAAAAAAATAATTCCGAAAATGTAGTTTGCACTTGATTTATATTGTATATCCAAATATGATTATATATATATATATCCCGTTAAGGTTTTTCTGTATGTGAGCTTCCTATATTATCCAACCGTTCATTCCAGAGATATAAAATAAATAAATCTGCTAACATCTTTTATTCCCCAAAGGAGCAGTTATGGTCGTTACTTATAAAATTCCAGAGTTATTATTATTAGACGTGCACCTCCACGCAAGTAAAAGACTCATATCAGCAGATATAAACAATCCTCACAATATCTATCATATCTATCTTGAACTCACTGACAAACGAAGCACTTGCAACTGACTCTGGCAACACATTCTATTCGTTCACCCCTCTCTAGGCAAAATTTCTAGTTCCAGTACATTTGTTTACCCTATAATTAATTTCTAGGGATGATCTCCTGTTCTGCCACCTTTAGCCAATTGCTGAAATATTTCCCTAACATTAATCCTATAAAACCCTTTTAGTAACCTAAGTATTCTATTATATTCCCTCTTTTCCACCTATAAACCATCTTCTGCAACCCACAAAATTTCAGTGTATCATCATAGGGACAATCCACAGACACCTTCCAACTTGTTCACTCATCTCTGAATCTTCTCCGCCACTATTCATCTCCAAGAAGTCCAGACGACCTTATCTGAGCACGGTAATTCAGATGTGAATGTATCAAAGCGTTATAAAGTGGAATGATAACTTTTTATCTGTGAATGTCGGCATGTGTTTCAATAACTAAGTAATTCTATGAGCTACCTTGGACATCTTAGTAATATGCTCTCTGAACTTCAGCTATCTACAATATCTCTGAGTCCATAACCTCATCGATTTCTTTGAGTACTGATCCATCAATGTCATACTCAGCTTGTAATCTTTGAATCCCGAAATATATAACCTTAAACTTTACCATACTGACATCCGTTATCTTTTGTGCATTATTATTATTATTACGGGCAACTCCAGGGAGTCATTAGACTCATCGAGGGAGGCCGCAAATCATTTTCATCACAACTATTCGACATTCATACAGTATCTATCATACCTCGCCTTAAACTCATTCACTGTCACAGCATCCACCACAGACTCAGGGAGCGCATTCCACTCATTCACTACTCTAAAAGTAAAGAACCCAGCTCTAACACCTTTACTAACCACACTTTTGCCCAGTTTCCATGGATGTCCCCTAGTCCTCCCACAACCAGCCCTGTTCTCAAAAATATCTTCTGAATTAATTTTATAGAAACCCTTCAGTAATTTGAATGTCTCAATCATATCTCCCCTCCTCCGCCTATCAACCAATTTTTGCAACCCACAAATCCTCAACCTGTTCTCATACGGTTCATTCCACAGACCTGCTATCATCTTGGTCACTCGCCTCTGGATCCTCTCCACCTCCTCCCCATCAAGAAGAAACCTAGGTGACCAAATCTGAGCACAGTAGTCGAGATGAGGTCTTATCAAGGCTCGATACAGAGGAACAATAACCTGCTTGTCTCTGCTTGTCAACGTATTCTTCAGCAACCAAGTGATTTGATGAGCTGATTTGGCCACTTTTGCAATGTGTCCCCTAAATTTCAATTCCTTATCCACCAACACTCCTAAATCTCGTGCCTCATCAATTTCCTGGAGCACGGTTCCACCAATGCAGTAAACTGCCTCCCATCTTTTCACCCCAAAATGCATAACCTTACATTTTGCCACATTAAATTGACATCCATTCTCCCTAGCCCAGACCTCCAATCTATCCAAATCATCCTGCAAAATTTTGACGTCATCTGCATTCACTATTGCCCTACCCAACTTCGCATCATCCGCAAACAAATGAACTGTTCCTCTCAGATCCTTTCCTATATCATTTATGAACAAATTAAACAGCAGTGGTCCAAGAACAGATCCTTGTGGTACACCACTAGTCACAGGCCGTCTAGTGGACTCTACTCCTGAGTAAACCACTCTCTGATATCTCTCCGTCAACCACCCTCCTATCCATCTCACCAACCCTATGTCCATTCCCATATGCTGCAATTTACTGATTAGAATTCCATGTGGTATCCTGTCAAAGGCCTTAGCAAGGTCCAGCAATTATGCCAGCTTATTTAAATCATCCTGCAAATTCTCTACATCGCCCAACTTTGAATCATAAGCAGACAGTTGAATCAGTCCAGTTAAATAATTCCCTATATTATTTATGTACAAATTAAACAATAACGTTCTAAGCACAGAGTTTTGCAGCATACGGCTGGATATTTGCTTTCTCTTGGACTGTGCCCCTTCATACCGTTTACCCTTCATACCCTTCATACTTTTTTGAACGCTCCATGAACCAATCTCATATCCACATCCCCAGTTTAATATCCATCCGCATATGTTCTAATTTGCGTAACAGTATTTTATGATGTATCCTGTCACATTCCTCAGCAAAATCCAGCAGTTTCATTGTGCAGACATTCCGCTTATCTCACTCTATTATAAAACAGGTTATTCAATTACTAACGCCAACCGACCTTTAGCAAAGTCATTGTTCCCCATAGGGTATCATATTCTTATCAACCTATTCCCGAAATCTGTCCTTAACCAACTTTTTCAATAGTTTTACCGCCACTCGCTAGATAGTGATTGGTGTATAACTTTCAACTGCACTCTTAGATCTACATTATGTTTAAATTGGTGATGGGAGGTGGAGAGTGTCTAGCAAGTCAGGGGAAAAAAAATAGATGGTTGGACTAAGTGTAAGATCCATAAATAATGAGAGATAAGGGACAAAGGAAGAAAAGATAGAGATGCAGGGATGGTCACAATGGCAACAGTCACATGAATTGAATAATGGAAGACCGAATTATAGGAAGGAAAACGGACCAGAAGAGCTACTGTGCTGGACACCGATATGGAGTATTAGGAACATAGGTGCAGAGTTTGTGGTTTCCCTTTATATAATTAATCCTAAACTCATTGGTGTCAGTGAAACTTGGTTAAAGGAGGATTTTTTTTTCTTACTAACAGGAATGGAATATGATGATTAGAGCATTTTCGGAAAAGATAAAAAGTTGAAAGACGAGGCAAGGTATTACCGATAATTTCCGAAGAGTTGTCTTCCTTTATATTGAACTTGAAGAAAGCAGTCATGAGAATAATGATAATGGATTTGAGGTCATTTGGTATGAGATTGAGGTAAGCGCCCAATATAAATATTTAGTGGGCTATCTCGACAGGTCAGAAAATGCAGAGTGAGATGATTCTGAAGTATTCAGACAGATGAAATTGGTGAACGACAGAAGGGCGATAATAATGGACGACTTTAACTAAGGAAGCATTGGCTAGAAGTAGGAAATAACACATGTGAGTAAGGAACGAATTCCTTGAACCTTAGAGACAATTATCTTATGCAGCATGTAGTTCAAGCAACAAGTAGGATATTCAATCGCTAATGGCAAAATGGTACAGTTGATAACGGAGAAAAATTTAAGAGAAGAGAAGAGCAGTTTGGATTTAGAAAGGTGTGATCAACTGTTGATCTGATTTTTGCTTTACAAAATGATGGAAAGACACTAAGAATTTAGTAAAAGCCTGTTTATTGCATTTCTTGATTTGGAAAGCCGTTGGTTGAGTTCAGCAGAAAAAAGTCTTGGAAAGTTTAAAAAGATAGACATAGAAAAAGTCATGATAAAATATGTATGTCATCTCAGAGGGGTGTGAAGACTAAATTTAAGAGGACAGAGAGGTGTACAGAGAGAGAAAGCAAGAAGCCAACAGAGTTGTGGCACAGGCGAAGGTCATGGCATATCAAGATCTGTATGATAAAATCAATTAGAAACAAAGGATGGACAGAGAAAAATTTACCAAGTAGCAAAATGTAGAAATAAAGCAACAGCTGACATCCTACACGTGAGGTAGATCAAAAATGAATGCTGAAGGAAGAGTATTATTGAGGGATGTGGACATAAGAAACAGATGGAGAATATACTTTGAGGAACTTTTGAATGAGGAAAATGTGAGGACTCACAGAGAAGATGGGCAGCATTCTGATGGGATGGTGCAGAACATCAGTAGAGTGGAAGTGAAGGAGGTTATGAAGAGGATGAAGAATGGAAAATCGGTAGGCCCAGACATGATTCCAGTGGAGGCATAGAAAGTACTGGGGGGAAGAGGGAATTGACCTGTTGTGGGACCTGTTTATGAAAGTTTGCCAACAGGAAAATATACCCGAGGAATGGAGGGAAAGTACTCTTGTCCCCATCTACAAGGGTAAAGGGGATGCGCAAGACTGTAAGAATTACAGAGGAATAAAGTTGATGTCCCACACAATGAAAATCCTAGAAAGGGTTCTTGATGGAAGATTGAGGAAGGAGGTGGAGATTTCAAAGAACAATTTGGCTTCATGCCTGGTAGATCAACGACAGATGCTATCTTTGGGTTATGGCAGATGATGGAAAAGTTTCGAGAAAAACAACGGGAGCTATATCTGGTGTTTATTGATCTGGAGAAAGCATACGATAGAGTGCCAAGACAAGAAGTCTGGAGGTGTCTGAGGGAGAATAAGGTACCAGAGAAATATGTCAAGTTGGCATACGTACCTTGGGCAATGTTGTATGCAGATGACATCTTGCTGTGTGCAGATTCAAGAGAAGAAGTGGCAGCTAAACTGGAAAGATAGAGAAACGTACTGGAAGAGAGAGGTATGAGACTGAGCAGAAGTAAGACAGAGTATATGTATTGCAAAGTGGAAGGCGGCCAGGAGACAAATCTGGAGCTGGAAGGAAATGTCATCAGGAAGGTGAGGGACATTAGATACTTAGGTTCCACAGTGGAAGAAGATGGAGGGGCTGAGAAGGAAGTGGGATGCAGGATACAAAGTGGATGGATGAACTGGAGAGAGAGAGAGATGGCTGGAGTGCTATGCGATAAGAGGGTGCCAATCAATCTGAAAGGCAAAATCTATAGGAGAGTAGTAAAGCCAGCTATGACGTATGCTATAGAAACTGTAGCCCTGAGGAAAAATAACATCAGCAGGATGGAAATAGCAGAGATGAGAATGCTTAGGTGAATGTGTGGTGTGTCTAGAAAGGATCGTCTGTGAAATGACTATGTGAGGGGAACAGTGAAAGTTACGAACTTAGGAGCGAAGATACAGGCAAGATTGAGATGGTTTGGTCATGTGATGAGGAGGGAGGACGAGTATGTGGGAAGAAAGGTCATGCAGATGGATGTGCAATGAAGGAGGAAGCATGGGCGGCCAAAGAAGAGATGGAGGGAGAAGGTAGAAGAGGAGTTGAGGATGAAGAACTTGGATGTGGTGACAGCCCAAGATAGGAGGATGTGGAGGAGACTCATCATTAACAGCGACCCCACTTAAGTGGGACAAGCTACAGAAGAAGTCTAAGAGGGGGTGTGAAGACTAAATTTCGTAAATTTCGCTCTGTTATATATCCATGATAAGCAGGAAGGCTGAATCAGGAGATTGCCGTACTACAGGTCATTGGCGCACCCAGAGAGGGGTCAAGGGGCTCTGGCCCACCCGAAAAGAAAAAGGAAAAAACACTCGAAAAATTTCCAAAAATCCTGGCCGCTGTGAACGCAAGGCGAACGAAGTAGTGCTTGGGCGCTACTTGGTTTGCCCCAGCTGGGCCAGAGGAGGTCATGGGTATCATGCATTGGCGATCACTGCAGATGCTCAGTCATAGCTCGTATGCAAAGCATAGTGTGTATTCTCAAATCGTCTACTCAACTCGCCCCCCCCCCCCACTGACCATACGCTTATTAATAGCCAGTTAATAATCTGTTCAAAGTTAATCGAAGAAGTTGTTAGTGAGTGAGTACCACTTTCTAGATGAAAAGGTCTCCTCTCATCTAACAATATTTCGAAAGGCACTTTATGGAAATAATTTTAAAAAATAATTAAACGTTATATATCTCCAGTATAATAATTATATATAATTAAGCTATTACAGTCTATTATTATATGATGCGTTAGTCAATTTATATAGTGTTATTTATTTTAATTGTGATTAAATATTACAATGTTGTTATTGTATTCATAGTTAAAAGAATAGTTTCATTATTGCATTCCAAGCATTGATTAGTGTTCTATTATCAATGGCAGTCTCAAAACATGTTTGTTTACAAGTGGGCATAAAAAAAAGGTAGGTGGTTGCCAATTTTAAAGGCGGAATCACGTGAGGTCTCCACACAATACCAAGATGGCGGAAGAGCGGACGCCGCTTCTTCAAGAACCTAACGTTAATACTTCAATAAACTCTGTAAATGAAGATGAACGCGAAAGTAGTACCACTAGTAGTGGATGTAGTGTTTTGGACATATGTAACCCTCGCAAAACCATTCATAGATTTTTTGTCTTGCTATTTATGTGCTTCTTAGGCTTCGGTGAGTTTAGCTAAATTTTGGTCCGTTTCTGGCTTGGCTGGTAACTGCAGTTATAACAAACGAAAAAAAAAATTATGTAGCATCATATCACTGAATTTTAATTACACTCAAGTTTTTCTTATTGAAAATAAAAAAAATTGAGTGTCACATTGCTGCTTTCTCTTCATATCATTTGTATTTATTATTACTGTTATTATGACAATATTCACAATTACCATAGCAAGAAGCTTTCCTGAGCTCTGATTTTAAGATATTTTTTCTTATGCAACAAATAAATTATATATTATTAATAAATAAAAAATCAAGATGCTCCATATTTATAAATTGATTTATATATATGAATATTTTACTTTAATTATGGAACATTTACTATTCAGAGATATCACAGTACAACTGTATTTTTAATTTCTTTGAGTTAATGCTGAAATTGATTTCTGGTTAACTCTTAACCTAACATGTAGATAACAGCAATAAACAAAAATTATTAAGACTAGTTAAATTGGCAGTAAAATTATTTCATTTATGATATGTGATGCCTTAATGGAGTCCCAGTGACTCCTTGTAGAAGACCAACTCTACACTGTACGTTCACTGCCTGTATTACTTTTTTTTTTTTTCATGTGTTTTCTGGCCAGTTTGCATGTTTTGCTGGAGAGTAACATCTTTAACAACCAGAAGTAAAGGTGTTTGCTATTTTTATGGCAAATGAAAATAGTAAATAAAGCTAAGGAATTAAAGATACCAAGAAATTATATACTTGGTTATAATTCTTTTCCCAGGAAAGCAAAACAATGTTTTGCGTGTGAAATATATTCACGTCTGAGCTACTTGTATATAGAGGCTAATGACTTCATATCACTTGCCTTAGTATGTATCCCATAATGCAGAGCCCCCCCCCCCCTGTTTTGGATGTGTATAATACTATGCATAATAGGAAGGGCCACTACCCAGACCGGTTTTGACCTTTATTCAGGTCTCATCGTTGAGAGCCGAGAGAGAGGTACTAAGGTTGAAATAATGCAGAAATCATGAGGATATGAAGTCATTAGCCTCTATATACAAGTAGCTCAGACGTGAATATATTCCATGCACAAAACATTGTTTGGCTTCCTTGGGAAAAGGATTAAAACCAAGTATATAATTTCTTGGTATCTTTAATATATAATAAACCCAAGTTAAAAAAACTTTCTAAAGCTAAGGAAGTTATTAGTCCTCTTATGTATGCTGTGGTATAATGAACTGATCTCCAATTACATGATACTACTACCATTAACACAGACACATACAGCATCTTCTACTGTTCACCACCACTAGTGTGTGTGTATATATATATATATATATATATATATATATACACACACACACATATATATATACTGTTCACCACCACTAGTGTGTGTGTGTGTATATATATATATATATATATATATATATATAGTCTGTAAATTGCATGTGTTCTCATTGCTGATTTGCCTGTATCCTGGATGAAAAATCTGAGTTTCTGAGAGAAAATAACCCTGCTGTCTTCATATGAGATCTACTAACTCCTACAATTGAAAAGCCTATATAAAGATTCCTCACTATGAGAATCAAACTCAATTCTTTTTCAATCTAAGGGAGCAGTGTGCATTGTTCTTCTAATTGCGCTATGGAGGCTCAAATACTGGGCACTATTCGATGCTAGTTTGTATCAAATTAGATACTAGTGGATATGCTGGCCTTGTTGACTGAGTTGTTAGCATATCCACTCTCCAGCCAAGAGGCTGCAGGCTCGCCACTATGAGTGTTTGTGGTTATCCTACTAATCGTGTATCATTTGTAACCTGTGTCCTGGGGCAGTATGACCTTTGATGTCTTGGCAGTATAAAAATCAAATCAAACCATATCAGACCAAACTAGTTGGATATATGTGTATTTATACTGTTGATCATATATAGAACTAGTGCCACATCTCCCTTAGTCAGAGAGAAGATTGCTTGCTGATAATGTAGGAATTGTGCCATCTCAAGTGGAGATGCAGGAGTAAGTAGTGGCAGTGTGAAGTGAGGTGCAGGTAGATAGGATGAAATATTTAGTATGATGTTGCTGTAGACCTGTAAATGTGGAGAATGATGACTAGGAAATGTATAGGTAAATTAGTTTTTGTAAATAAGAGGAGAGCAATCATTATGAGTCATATGTTAATTATGGAAATATAGGCTGGAATGAAGGAGGAGAGAGAGAGAGAACATGTAGAAACAAAGAAGTATAACTGCTTTAAGCATCTGTCTTAGGTTAAGCATCTTTTATTTGGTGACTGTCTTTGATGGAGGCATGTAAGTTGGTGAGAAGTTTGTAGGAAATTAATGCAGAATAGATTTTTCCCCAGAGTAAAAAGAGATATGGTATAAAACAAGAATCCATTCCCAAAATTTGTATAGATATAAAGGATGTGAACAATGGAGAGTGAGTAACAGGCTTTTGCTTGGATAATGTATGTGGAACATATTGCATGAGAGTTACCTGTCCATATAAAAAAGTAAACATGAAGCTTGATGAGCATTGTGTATGATAGTGAGGACCTTCCATGATATGTCTTTTGACTCTAAAGAGGTCTGGTGATCATAAAAAGAGAGAGAGATAAGTTAAAACTTATTTAATAGACTTTTATGTCAGAAACATGGGTGACATGAACAAGATCATCCCAGGTTGATCAACAATTAGAATCCATGCTAGTGACTATTAGTCAAGTTGCTTTCAGGTAGTGCAGAAGTTAACTTTTAATGATTCCGTCCTAAGTGGAATAGGCGTTTAGCCACATCTCATGTTAGTACCAAATTATGACTCTTGTCAACTGGAGGCTACATAGAAACCTCATTCGCATCACATCTTGTAGTTTTATACACATGTTCTCTTGATCACATGCTGTGTTAAATCTGAGTAACACAAACTCGTTTTCTTTACAATTGTGACAATTACTGCCTCTCAACCAATATCACTATAATTAAAATCATCCATGATAATCAACTACCTCAAATAACGACCAGGTTTAACTCATTATTTTTTTATTTATAAAGCTAGATGTATTCAAGTAGTTATTCAAGCAAATCTACTCATAGTTAATTGAAAAAAAAAAAAAAAATTGACTACCTCTTCCAAACTGTTGAAACATTTCAATCTCATCTTGTTCAGTATACCCTGGCCTGCGCTACCAAATACCAACATCCTACAAAAAATGCCTGCCAGTCTGCCAGGTGAACACATGCACTTTACAGCCGAAAAATATTAGTGGTGCAGTAGTCAGCATGCGTAGGACTAAATAGGTGAGTTGTGCATAGTGAAGTAGAGTGCCCTCCCAGGATGAGACCTTGGAGGTGTGACATAATTAATTTCACACCATGTGTGTGTGTGTATATATATATCACAGATGTTACTGCCACTCTTTCATTCTGAGTTCTCCACTTTTAGCAGCCCTATTTTCTCTTTTCTTTCCTGCCTAAATATACTCCAACAAGCACATTCTATACCTGCTCATGTTATCCTCTGTAAGCCACATCTCACTTATTCTAAAAATTATAAATCCAGAACTTACAAGATTGCTTTGTAGTGAATTTATCATCACTGCCACTTACAGAAGATGCAATAAGTACTCTCATTTGAGGTTGTAATTTTGCCATCACACCTAGTCTGTCGTAGAAATCATAACCACCATTGAAAGTGGGATGTATAATCCATCTCCCTCAGTGGCTAACAATATTCATTTGTATATGGCCAACACCTTCCAAGAGCAACATTCCACCAGAAGATTTAGTAACCTTGAAAGAGTTATCCACAAAAAAAAAATAATAAATAAAATAATCCATAGACAATGCAAGTCTGGGTAATATAATACTGTAATAATGGATCAAACAGAATATAACAGAAAAATGAACAATCTTTTAAAGATGCCTCTATTTGCTATGTTCTAGATCCAGATCTTATTAAACCTCAAAAGAAAAAAAAAGTATAAATTATTAAAAAAAAAAAAAAAAAAAAAAGTTACATCTTAATCCAAAGAAATCACCAAAAAACCATATTACACCATTCCAGAGATATGAGGGTCCTGTAAATTCAAAAACCCCATATACTCTTCTCCCACTTAATCCTGCATTTGATAGCATAAGCAACTCTCCTTTCTTTATTAAATTCACATTTAATTGACTTAATTAAAACTTTTATGGGGAGGGAAAAACCTTAAGTTCATTGCCAGCAAATTGGCAGGATTATTGTATATCATTCTTAGGATTGAAGATCAAAATTACCAAATTTTTGATCTTCAGATATTAGAATGGATATATAAATATTATGGATTTCAGTAATTCTAATAAAAAATAACTTATTGATACCTGCTTATTAAAAATGGTACTATGATCCCACTAGCAGATCCACAAGAAAACTAACATTTCTTTGAATGTTATATATATACTGCCTTAAACTGAGATGTCATCAAAAAACTCAGTCTTTATCCAATTTTAGCCATGTATTGCTTGGATTGCATCTGAATTCCTATTAAAAAAAATTATCTGAAATTTATTTCTCAAAATTAACTTTTGTATTAAAAAAAAAATTGATAACTAATGATCCAGTTGAATGTGGTAACTTTCAGAATTCATGGCAAATATTTGAATGGTAATATGGAAGATCAAATGCCTTATTAATTAATGTTTAATATTGTTTAAAAAATATAACGCTCTTTCAATCTTTGTGTTGATTTCATTTGTTGGCCTGTGAAAACAATGTATGCTTAAATGTATGTCAGTGGTTTTTGTTAATTATGTCTTATGTGTGGCTAAATTTGAATGATTAAAATTACCTCTGCATTTAACTAATAGCCCACCCACAGTGCTTATATATGATGGGAACCAGACATCAGAAATTGCTGTTTAAGGAGACAAGTGCCAGGCTTCTAATCCATTCAAGCACCAGAGTCAAGAATTACTGTGTATTTCTGTACATTTTGCTTTTGGATTTCGTGTTACTCATTACAATATATGCAAAGTGGCAAGGATGTAAAAAAGAATGAAATAAAATTAAAAAAAAAAGTTTCACAAAGCAACATATATAACCTTTTTCAACAAAGTAATTAATGACCGAAGCATGTATTTCCAGCTCTTACATAAACTTAAAAAAGACAAATGTAATTCATCGTATCAAATTGGAAGCCTTTCAGTCTCAGTTTCAACTTGGGAAACAAGTTTGCTGTAACCAATTGGGGTGATAAGTGAAATGATTGAGCATTACTGTATTTTTTTTTAGCTGAAATGACTTTATGTTTTTAGAAATGCAAGGATTTAGGCCACTCTAGTCCTAAATCCTTGCATTTCTAAAGCATTGTATACATATATGGTGTACCACAAGGATCAGCCCTTGGTCCACTGTTATTCATTTTCTACATTAATTGGGAAGGATTTGACAGGTGACATACAGCTATTTACTAATGATTCAATGATAGGCAGAGTAATCAGTAATGCAACTGATATGCAGTACATGCAGAATGATTTGAATAGGCTAGAATTGTGGGTGTTGGAAAATGGCTGTCAGTTTAATGTTAGTAAATATGAAGTCATGCACTTTGGTCAGATTAGATATCCAATGTCATATTATGTTGGAGGGGAATTATGTTAAAAAAAAACTGATCAGGCTTGGGATCTTGGAGTAGATAGGAAGTTGAAATTCAGGGGTCATATAGCAAAGTTACAAATACAACTCAGAGGATAGTTTCAATTGTGAAACAAACTTCATTTTTGCTCATTATACAAGGACTTCATAAGACCTCACTTGGACTATTGTGCGCAAGTCTGTCTCCTTGTTTCTGTGATGATTCTGATACCGTGGAGAGAGAGTGCAAAGGAGAGTGTTAAAAATTATATCAGGATTGTGAGATACTAATTATGAAGACAGATTGATAATTTATAGACTGCAGACACTAGCAAACAGGAGAAAGAAGGGTGATATGAGTGAGACCTACAAACTTCTGGAGTCATACAGTCATTTAAGTTAATGGAATTTTTCATTTTATGGAGGATGGAGAAAGGATGAGAGGGCAACTTTAGAAGCTGAGGATGAATACCATGAAGAAGGGGGGTAAGATCAAGGTTTTTCTCTCATAGTGGTGTGTGATTGGAATGTGTTGCCATTGAATGTTGTGTGTACAAGCAGTGTGAATGAATTCAAGAACAGATATGACAGTTAGTGTGAATAGTATGTCCTTGATGAGTTCCTGACTCCTTTAATAATAATAATAAATTTCAGTATCATGGTCAATTTTAATATTTAAGTTTTTAATATTTAAGTTATTTTTTGTAGAAAGGAAAAATATGCAATTAAATGGGACTAACGGATTCCCCTCCCCCCCCAAAAAAACTCATTTCAGTACGGAATTTTTAGCAAACCAAGCACTCAACACACTACACACAGACTAATAATCTGGCTTGCTATGTGGATGATGTAGTTGCTATTAGATCTCATGGTGTAGACATGTTAGGTTTTTAGATACATGTTTAATGCACTTAAACCACCAAAAATACACTTAACTGCAGAAAAAGACCTTTCTTACCTTTTTAGAAATGCTAGTTACCATTTTCTGTTTATAGGAAACCTACACACATTAGAAGGTACTTATGAGTAAGCTGTACCATCATTTATCTCAACAGTATGCTATCTTAAAAATCACTCATGCACAGAGTTAGGTTATTTGTTTTAATGACATGATTCTTGCAACAGAACTCATTACTGAAAAAAAAAAGGGAGCCAAAAGTCTTCACTTTGTCAATGCAAAATTATTCAAATGAAGTGGATATTGAATCCAACATTATTTCTAAGCTGAATAGAGAAACTACAAGAGTTTTGTGTCGAATATATAGAAACTATAAAAGTTTCGGTGGATCCAAACGTAAGCAAACCTTTCATGATGGGCAACTTGTAGTAAAGGTGGAGTAAGCTCTGATCACTATCCTTAGTATTTCCCAAAATGTAAAATAATGTAAAAAAAGTGTATGATGTTATATGTTACTCCCCTCCCCCTATAATGTATAACATCATACATATTATACATAGGAGATGTGTTTTACATTATGGGAAATACTAAGGATAGTGATCAGAGCTTACTCCACCTTTACTATGAGTTGCTCCTCTCACGAAAGGTGTGCTTATGCTTGGATCCACCAAGACTTTTATAGTTTCTATATATTCGGCATGAAACTCTTGTAGTAGTTTCTTAGTTTCTCTATTCAGCTTTGAAATAATGTTGGATTCAATATCCACTTAATTTGAATAAGAACTCATTACTTTTGCCATGCTGTTTTTAGCCAATAGCTTCTTCTTTTCAGCCATTTTCTGGACAAAGGACCAATTTTCCACAACAAAATTTGACAATTCATCACTTCACCTTCTTTTAGGACATCCTCGACTTAATTTTCCTTCTTTAGGAATCCAGTTCATTAGTATGATGGTCCATCGCTCATCTTCTTTTCTGGATAGATGTCCGGCCCATTTCCATTTTAGTCGCTTGTGGTGAAGAATGATGTCAGTGATGTGAGTCTGGCTTCTTTCCAGGTGTTTCACGTATCTTTTAATGTGATGCCTAGCATAAACTTCTCCATTTGTTTTTGAGTTAATTTATTTGTCAGTGCTTTTGTTAACAACCAAGTTTCACAACCATATGAGATGACTGGAAGTATGCACTGGTTAAATGTCTTCCTTTTTAAACAGAGTGGGACATCATTGTTTTGAAAAATGCTTTTCAATTTTCTGAATGCACTCCAGGCAAGTTGAACTATCCTATTTAGAAACTTTTGGAGTCCACAATTTAGATCAAAATAGCTACATGACTACAACCCCATAATGATAATAGACAAAATGTTCCATGTCACCCCCCTCCCATCCCCTTGATCCTGGATTCATCTGAAAAGATGCTAAAGTTTTTCATGATCTCCATGCCACACGCAAACTGAACATCCATTCAGCATTGTTCATCAGTTCTCTGTTTTATCATCTTGCACATTCTGGAGTATAAAGTTCCTTGTGCATGTAACTGAGCCCGCTTTGGACAGATTGATAGGTCTGTTAATATCTGCCTTGAAAAACATAAACTACATTTACAATCTGTATGGCAAGTCAGGATGGCAGATCATACTCTGGATATTTCTTCACACAAGATTAAATGGTGGAAGACAGTTGTGCTTGCAAGTCTATAGGAGTTGTGCTTGCAAGGCCTGAAAGACATATTTTTGGAATCATCAGCTATGAAACACTCCTCTAACCTCAGTAAGTTTAGCTACATTAATTTACCAAAGATCTGAGAAAGTCATTCTGAGGCAACATTTATCATGTTTCTGAATTAATGTCATTTTTATTTGGACTCCCCCCCCCCCCCCAGGAGGCATTTTGATAGGATAATTGAGTACTATATGTTTCATCATAATTTGTGTCCTGAAAATGGTTGTTTGAAATCTAGCAAAATATTAGTAATCAGTAAATTATTTATCTTATTGTTCAGTGCTTATACTCTGAAACATCATACTAAGGGGGTGGGTGGGTGCAGATATATTAGAGACAAAGGAGATTTGTAGTGATCATTTTAATTCCTGATATGTATCCTCCAAATTATTCTGTTATTTGTCAGAACTTCTATTTTATATATCAGTCTTTCTAAGGATATTTTCTTACCACCCTGGTATCGCACACCTGTTTTGTTAATCTTCTATATTACTACTGAGATTAGCTCTTCTCACACATTCTGTCAAGTTTTTTTCTTATATCTTCACTTTTACTGTGATTCTACTATTGATGTCATCTGCTCATTCCCATAATTTTTCTCAGAATTCTCTTAACTGGTTTCAGTCCTTGATTGACCACTTGCTTCTAACTCAGCTCTACAAGTTACTATTCTTTGAATACTGACTTGTATATTGCTAATTTAGTGTTTTAACTAACTTTTTATTCCATATAAATGTATTCACTTGACCCATCATGATACCAGCTTTGTTTAATCTTTGACATCTTCACTGAAAATTGTCTGAACAGCTGAAATGTTTTACTTTTTTTCTATAGGTTCTTCATTTGGAATGCAGTTCATGTTTCTATTCTCCTGTCTATTTTCATAGTTTTAGTTTTTTTATTGCTCATTTTCATGCCAATATATGTTACAGCAGTTATTCAATTTAGCTAAAATCATCAGTTTTTCTCCAAATTAGTCTATTATTTGTCAGCACTCTATAATATTGTTGTATCTAATATTTCAGTCTTCTAGGACACTTGTAACTGTATCAGTCCTCTAGATCTTGGTCTTCTTCTGGACCTTTTTCCTGCCATTCTTTTTAAGTGACCACATAGCCTGAAGCTTTAACACATTCCTGAATGCTAACAATGTCAAGTTCTTAATTTTTTTCTGTTCACTTCCCTAATCATTCTCAGAACTCTTATCTGTGGTCTCTAGTCTTTGATCTGTTATGCTTCTATCCCAGCTGTATACAAGACAGTGGTATGCAGATTCATAATTTAAAATCATGAAATGATGTCCACATAATGTTGGATGAAATATATTGGAATTTTTGAATAAAATTCTATATAATTTTTGTTACATGTGTAAACTGTGAAGGTTATTTAAATAAGTTAAAATTGGTTTGACCACTGTCTTGTATACACTAGTTTAGTGTTTTAACTAATTTCTCTCTAATTCTATTTGGAATAAGAGCGACAGTCAAAAATCATTTAGCTGACTTCCCACTATAACAGCTTGCTTATTCTGTTATCTATTTCCATATTTAATTTGCCGTCTTTACTAAACCTAAATAGCTAAAATGCTACTTGTTTTCTGCAGTTGTCCCATTTAGAATACAGTTGATATTTTCAATATTCTTGCTTATTTGCATAGTATTTGTCTATTTATTGCTGAATCCTGCAGAATTGTACTGGATTTATTTAGGAATGTAACACTGTATGCAAGAAGTGAAGAGCTGAGGTGATTATCTCTAATTCTGCTGTCTAGTTTGATGCCATTTTCTTTTATAATGTGATCCATATAGATGATGAATAGCAGTAGTTAAGTGCAGATTTTATCAAACCATCCTGCTATCTCCCTCAGTTCTAACAGCTTACCAAATGTAGGCTAAGTGTTGCTCACTTTAATGCTCTGTTTACATCATCTAATTATAGTGTTTTGAATAGCTTTTCTCTTGGAACCTTATATTTCTTTTCTGGATCTATAAAACTTAAATGCAGATCCTAGTTATATTCCCATGATTTTTTAACTGTCTTAAGTGAAAAATCTGATCCTCACAACCTCTATTTGGCCTAAAACAAGTTTGTTCTTTTAGGTCAGTGGTTCTCAAAGGGTGTGCCCTAGAAGATTTCCGGGTGCACCCTGTGGTATTCCAGAGAAATATGTGTCCAGATATAAAAATAAATATAGTTACTCTATTATACCTTTTCATTACAGATATACTGCTCTTTTTGTCAACACATCATTATTATGTTAATTAACAGTGGTTTTTCTTGCAAAGAGAACAAGAATATGGCTTATTCTTGTTGTGTATATTACTTATTTTAAAAGTGTTGGAAGTGGATGTTATGTGCATATTACTTATTTTCAGATAAATACACCCAAATAAAATGGATAGATTTCTCAAAAAGAAGTGTGATATTGAAGAATCAGATTCTGGAAGTGAGCAAAAGTTAAGTGCAAGTAAGAAAGCAAAATCACGGCCTACTCGCAAATATATGAAAGTTATTTAAGCTTGTGTGTCACTTGGACCAGAAGTGAAGATCATCCTTTGCCGCTATGTTTAGTATGTGGATGTAAAATGGCAAATGAATCATTGCTTCCTAGTAAATTGAGTAAACATTTTAAAACTATACACTCTAATTTACAAGATAAATCTAAGTTTTTTCAAGAGATTGTCTGAACAGCAAACAAAAGTGGCAAATTCTTTTAAAAGTATAATGGCTGTTTCTGATAAAGCTCAAATTGCTTCTTATCAAGTCTCAGAACTGATAGCAAAAAATATGAAAGAACATACTTTAGGTGAGTCACTTATTTTGCCTGCATGCAAAAAAATGGTCATGACAATGCTAGGAAATGAAGCAGCAATGAAAATAAGCAAGATTCCTCTGTCCAACGATACAGTTCACAGGCGTATTATAGAAATGTCTTCTGATATCGAGAAAAATGTAAACTTCAGTATTCAAATTTTGCATTGCGAGTTGATGAGTCAGCAGCCATTACCAACAAGGCGCAACTCTTAGCATTCGTCCGTTTTATTAATGAAGATCAAATAGTAAATCAGTTTCTTTTTTGCAAGGAATTAAGTGTGTCTACAAAAGGTGAGAACGTTTTTAACATTTTGAATAGCTATCTTGATAAATGGCAGTTAACATGGAAGTCGTGTGTAGGCATTTGTAAAGATGGAGCCCCTTCCATGGTAGGCTGTGTTAAGGGCCTTACATCTTTTGTAAAAAAACAAAATGAGAATGTTATCGTAACTCACTGCTTTCTTCATAGGGAGGCCTTGATGGCAAAAACATTGGAAGAAAAATTAAGAGAAGTTTTAGATCAAGTTGTTCAGATGGTAAACTTTATTAAAACAAGACCTGTCAATCGTTATATGGATTCACAACACAGATGGCTGCTTTTACACACTGAGGTGAAGTGGCTGTCAAGGGGGAAAGTACTTACCCGTGTACACGAGCTACGACAAGAACTTCTTGCGTTTTTTGAAGAGATGAAACAATTACATTTTTGTAACCTCCTTTGGTGCAAATTTTGGATTGCCAGGTTACGATATTTGGCCGATATATTTCAGCAGCTGAATATTTTGAATACTAGCATGCAAGGGAAAGAAGAAAATATTCTCACATCCACTGACAAAATGAAAGCGTTTCAGAGAAAACTACAGATTTGGAAAAGAAAAGCTGTTGAAGGTAATTTGGAAATGTTTCCATTGGTAAGTAACACTTGCATAAATGAAACACTTCCAATAATAGTTGAACATTTAACAAGTTTAGAAGAAAAATTGAGTTCTTATTTTCCATCACTTAACACTAAACAATACGATTGGATCAGAAACCCATTTATGGAAACTTCAAGTGATTTTGGTTTAACATTAACAGAAGAAGAAGAACTGGCAGCTATATCCACAGATCGTGGATTGATGATTAAACATAAGGAATTGTCTCTTGAAGCCTTTTGGATTTCTATAAAAGAAGAATATGTGTCAATATCTAAAAAAGCTTTGAACATTTTACTACAATTTTCAACATATTTATGTGAATTAGGATTTTCTACCCTCACTACAATTAAGTGTAAAAAGAGAGGAACTCTTCAATGTATTGATGAGGAAATGAGAGTTTGCCTTTCAAATATATGCCCAAACATTGAAGCAATCGCTAGGACACATCAGGCTCATGTTTCTCATAAACACAAGAATGAATAAACTTAAGGTATGTTTCATTTTATTTTTTTTTATCGAATTATTTTTTTTCTGTAATATTTGACATAATTATTATAACATATTTCTCAAAAATTTGTATATAGTGCGCCTACAATTATTTGTAGGATTTTAAATGCATCCTGACTTCAAAACGCTTGAGAACCACTGATCCAGGTTCTCTTGCATATTTTTCTTTGCCTCTTCTTAAATATGCTTGCATGATTCTTACTTGGTACACTCAGCAGGGAAATCCCATTATAATTCTTGCATTCAGTTTTATTTCTCTTTTTAGAGATGGATGCTATGAGAGCTCTACTTCGGTCATCAGGTATTTGACCTTTTAACTATGCATTCTGAAATATACAGTGGAGTCACTGTAAACCACATTTATACCTCCACATTTGAGCATTTCTGTTCAAATATCATTACTCTGGCTGCCTTTTGACATTTCAAGTTTTTGATGACTTTATGTTCAACTATTGATATGTACTCCTGATTGCATCCTTCTTGAATATTTTTAACCACCATTCTGTCACTGCTTGTTTCAAAATAATTGCTCCAAACATGTAGAACATTTTTTGCTTCAGTTTTCATGTCACCTTTATTATCTGATTTCTTTTACATTATTCTTTCCTTTATATGTATGTTCTTTCAATAGTCTCTAGAGTATTTTTCACCTTCGTGATATTTATCTTGTATATTCTTACCAAAGTCTTCTCCAACTTTTATCTGCATTTTTTTAATACACTCTTCTTTGAAAGTCTCTTAGAGCACATGCTTGTTAAAAATTTTCAATACACTTCTTTTCTGTGACTGCCTCTTTAATTTCTTGCGTGCACCACAGAGTTCTGATTTTCCCATCCTTGTAGACAATTTTGCCATGGATTAGTCAGTTTTCTTTAAAGTCTGCTAGTGATTTTCCAAGGTTTGTTTCTTGTTTTCAAACTCCTTCATTTTTTTTCTTGGATAATATTATTATTGTTCTTGACACCTCCAAGGAGTCCGAGGACTCATCGCTGGAGGACACCTACTGTATAACTCTCCATCCCCACCACTACACCGAACCTATACTATCAATCATCTACATCAATGCCATCTACTGCCCAACACCACAACTAGTATTTTTTGTCTGTAAATTGCGTGTGTTTTGAAGGGCCGATTTGTCTGTGTGTGGGATGAAAAACCCAATTTTCTGGGAGGGAAAAACCCTGTTGCTATAATATTTGTATATTTGCATCTGAAAACTGTTCTGCTTTGATTTTCTTCCTTTCTCTGATCATTAATGTCTGAATATAACATGTAGTTATGTAGGAGAATTTCACCTGCTTTTGTCTTTGTTTTGATAGCCAATTATGTACATTGTGGTACTTCTTTAATTCTTCTGCAAGTTCCATTTCTTTTTCATTGATATATCTTATGTGGATGTTGCCTAATCTTGAGGTCTGCTGATGTCAAATTTGAATTTGTTCCACTAGCTTTCTTTTTACTGTTTGTTCTGGTTCTCAGATGAAAACATCAAGGGCCTTGTTTAACCTGCAGATGTCCTGGTGGTCATTGCATTTCAACTTTTAACATCATCTTGTGGCGTAAGTCAATACAGAATACAATTTGGTCAGCTAAATCTCAAATTTCTAACCCATTTCCAATTATTATTATTATTTGACACCTCCAGGGAGTCCAAAAACTCATTGAGGGAGGGAGGCTACCTGCTCTATAACTCTATCTCCACCATTCAGTCACCAACTATGCCACCGACCACCACTGGTATTTCCACAGACGATCACAAACATCTATGCCCACAGTGGGATTCGAACCCGCAGCCTTTTAGCTGGAGAGTGGTTACACTATTCACTTGGCCAACTAGGCCGGCAACTGAATAAATAAGGATGATAATCCTTATTTATTCAGTTATAAATAAGGCTTATCATCCTTATTTATTCAGTACTGAGATGGATGCCTACTAACTGAATATCACTAGAAGCTGAGGAGAGGACATTAGGTCAGAAGTCCCAGTTGGCTATGTATTCCTTAAAAGGTTATGAGGGAATCTCCTTCCAGTTAAAAAACTTTCACATTTAAGTGATCTCTATAGGCCAGTGATGGTGAACCTTTTTACCCAGGTGTGTCAAACATCTTTTTTTTTTTAAATATTGACTTTGTTGATGTGCCACTTGCATATGCATTATAAATTTAACTATATAATCATAGATGGTGACTTATACATACCATATTAGGCTATTTATTTAATAGGACATTTTAATGCTACACAGGCAGTGCTCAAATCATTGCTCAATCTATTTCTCCCTTTCGATTTGATATTATTTAAAGCAGAAAATAGTTTCACAAGAGTATGTAGAAGAGAAAATTGTTAGAAGAGCTTTAGCAAAGATTTTAAGAGCATGAAAGTTTTTGGGAAGGTTTTCCACACGCTTAGAATTTCACAGTCTGAATTTTTACACGCGGTATCATGCAGACATTCCCGCTCAAGTTCTTCTAATTCATTTCTAAGAGCAATAAACTTTCTTTTCCAGATAGGATTACACTGGAAGTCGGCTAGTTGCATTTCTAGATCTTTTAAATCCAACCACTCAAAGTCATCTAATTAAAGATCCATGAATTCTGTTTCATCAGGATACTTTATGAATTGGATTGTTTGTTCCAACATTCGAAATTGCTCAAATCTAGAAGAAAACTGCTCAGTTACTGACTTTAGAACTTCGATAGATTGGTTGATATGTTGTTCACAATTTTTGGGGCTGGTTTCGTTAAATAAAAAAATGTTTACTCTTGGGAAATACTTAAAATTGTTACTTTCTAAATCACGTTGAAATATTTTGAGTTTATTCTCAAAGCTCTTGATCATGCCAAACATAACATCGACAGATTTTCTGAAACCTTGCAATTGCATATTAAGTTCATTCAGGTGCAATGAAAAATCTTTGAAAAACATCAGTTTACTGAGCCGAGCAGAATCGTTCAACTGAGAAAATTCGTGCTCCATGCCCTTTGTATTTAAATATAATTTAATTTCATTTAAACATTCAACAAACCGCTCCAAGTACTTGGCCACGACTCAACCATCGAATATTATTGTATGTTAATAGACCATTGTACACTGATTCAACTTCGTTTAAAAGTGAATTAAATTCTCGTTTGTTTAAAGCCCTGGCAGCAATAAAATTAGTTACCTTTGTCACAATTCTCATCACATCATCCAAATCCTTTAAGCCCAGTTTTGCACCTGATGTGTAATACAATGGAAACAAACCAGGGGATGACCAACATATTCTGTAAATTGTTTGATAAAACCGACATTACAGCCAACCATATTAGGTGCACCATCAGTTGTAATCGAAAATATTTTCGATAAATCTGTTTCTCACAGAACACTTTAACAACACAGTCGCATATGTCTTTACCTGTCATGTTTTGAGGTAAATTTTCTAACTTTATCAATTCCTCGTGCATAGAATCACCATGAACATATCTTGCAGTAATAGCCAATCGTGCTAATGACGTAATATCTGTAGTTTCGTTGAGACAAATGGAAAAACAATGGCATGAGTTCAAGTCTTGTTGTATTTGATTTTCTATGCTAGCATTCATTGATATAACTCTGTCTTTAATAGTATTCCTACTTAATGGTAACTCTTTCATGCACTTTACAATAGCTTCCTTATTATGAAAGTCCTCAAATAAAAATGGTACACACTTTACGTAAGCTTCTTTAATATAATCACCATCACTAAGTGGTTTCCCATGTTCAACAATAGTATGTGAAATACTGTAACTTGCGGCTACTAAATTTGAAGGTCCTGAAACAAATTTAATTAAAGTCCCTGATTGTGATTCTGCCAGTTTTAGATGTTGCAATATGTATTCTTTGCATTCTTCAGAAGTTTTTTCTAGGAACCATTTGTGCTTAATTTCAAAATGTCTTCTTACGTTCCAAGTTCTACTCACAGATAGCTCATCACACAATTTCCAGAGAACTTTATTGCCTCCATCAATAACACCATATTGTTCAGTCCAGGCATCTTGGAAATTTCTTCTACTTCCTTTCTGTGATAATTTTAGTTTTTTATTAGTGCTAGCTGCCATTGTAAAAGGGTTCACAATTAAAAAAAGAGCACAATTATATACAGCAGTAATAATTAATAAGAACTAACAATTACGGGAAATGAATTATACACCAACAACTCAAATTACTTAAGTGGAAGACCATGCAAGACTACCACTACTTCTATCAGTAGGGTTACCAGATTTATTACCAGTATGTTCGTAGCAACCTTGTTATTTTACTTTCTATCATGCTACTAAATAGCAGCTATTTAGTAGGTTTTGTTGCGATGTCATCGTAATTTGTTATTACTATTTGCATTATTTAACAAAATTTACTGAATTTATTGCAACTATAAAAATGTTTTCATTATTTACTCAGATAAATTCAATATTTAATGCTGTGAATTATATTTTATGTTAAAGTGGTTTTAATTAAGTTTAGAACTTGTATTACTCAATCGAGAGACTTTGAATGCATGCATGAACGAATTTCACACAGAAATCAAATGAAAACTTTAAGTTTATAATATATAAAGCACGTATTTATAAGTTTGTATCATATAATATTGATAATAATTTTTATAAGTTTTTATAATATCATATGACTATGCAGAAATTATAATGATTAAGAAAGAAAACGTAAACTTAAAACGCTCATTGTTTATAGGCTAGTTACAAAATAAAATAGAAATAAGCTAACTACAAAATGAAATAGGCTAATTATAAAATATAATTCTTTCAATGAACCGAAACCTACCTTCGCCTTAACTGAGAGTGATCTTACACAATTTATCGCAGTTTTTTCATCAGAATACCAATATCTTTCAACATCCAAGGTGCGTCACCTGAAACCCTCAAGTGTGTCAGTGCTGACACGTGTCATAGGTTCGCCATCACTGCTATAGACTGTGCTTTAATTAGATTTTGCAATGATCTTAGATATTGTCACCATCATCAACAGCATTTTCTATCCACTGTTGAATGAATACCTCCCTCTCCACTCAGTCCTATCTTGAGTTTTTCCATGTCACTGAGTTCCAGCCATCTCTTTAATCTCATCCCACTATCTCTTTGGTCCTCCTATAGCTCTCTTTTCATCTCTGAGATATCATTCAAATATCAACTCTGTCCATTTTTGAGTGTTATTTCTTGCAATATGACCTGTCCATTGCCATGTGGACTATTTATGGTTGTTATAATGTCTCATCCTGGTCTGACTTCAGATCCAAGTATTGTGCTTTGAACCTTGAATGGTAATACCAAGCAGTGATCTTTCCATATATTGCTCTGAGTTGTTGATCAGCTGTTTAGTCAAACCCCAAGTTTCACTTTCATATGTCATGACTAGAAGCATACAACGTTTGAATATTTTTATTTTAAGGCAGATTTGGATGTCTCTCTTTGAATGCTTAACAGTATTTTTCAAAGCCTACCCAACCAAGTTGAATTGTTCATATAATTTCTTCCTCTGTACTCTAATCTTTTGCTCTAAGTAAACATAGGAGGTCACTATATCAGTTTCTAGTGATCTGTATCTATTGACTTTTTTGTTATGTATTTATTATACACTATTTTTGTTTTATTTTTATTTGTTTTATTTATATTTAATCTTTTTTCTTCTTTTTTTACATTCTGCATTCAGTTCATTGATCATTTGTTGAAGTTCTTCTGCAGAGTTTCCTAAAAGAACTATTATCAGCAAATCATAGGTGACTTACTTCGTTTCAATTTAATGTAATTCCCGTTTTTCATTCCAGATTTTTAAAAATTTCTTCTAGGACTGCTGTAAATAATTTAGGTTAAATGGCATCTTCCTGTCTAACTCTGCATTTTATAGAAAATTTCATATTTATTCCTGATTTTACAGATGCAATTGAATTTTAGAGTTTCTAAAATAGCTACATTGAGATTGAATCAAATATCTTTTCAAAATCAATAAAGATCAGATCTAAGGACTTTTGGTATTCATTTGTCTTTCAGTGATTTTTCTTATTACCTATAGATGATCAATAGTGCCTTAGTTTTTTCAGAATTTAGAAAACAGAATCTGAATCCTGCTAGGACAAGCAGGATTCAGATTCTTGGAAAAAAAATCTAGTTTGTTCTATTGCTAATTTTTGTAAAAATTTTATATTATGTTAAAAGGAGGCTGATTGTGTGATAATTTTTAAGATCCTCTGTCTCCCTTTTTAAAAACTATAATAAGGATAGCATTATTTGGTAGTCTCTTCTGTCTTAGGCAGGATGTATAAATTTTACTTAGCATAGTTGTAATTGGTTTACAACACTTTCAAAACTTCTATCAGTATGTTGTCTTCATGTTAAGATGTCAAATTATATATCAGTATGTCATCTTCACCACTACTCTTCACTACCCACTGCCTACTGAACTTCTTTTAAAACATTATGGCAATATTTCTTTCTCTTCCATTTGGAGTATTTCTGTTTTTGTATTGGTTTGTTTTTAGCAGTCATAATTTGGCATAGAAAGATTCCCTTTAAGTTATCTGTTCGTTGTCCTTAATATTTAATTTTCATCTTTAACGGTTATTAATTTATTTTGTCTTATGGACAACTCTTCTCACTCCTTCTAGACCCATTTTTTCTGTTGTAATTCTGATTCTGAAGTTTCTAATTTCTTGTGTAATCCTTTTTCTTGTTGTACATGGCTCAGAGAATTCTATTCTAGTTATCTTGTCTAGATCTCTTTTCATTTCTCTTCTTTTTCTGAGAAGATTTAAAGTTTCTTCAATATATATATATATATATATATATATATTTTCATTCTTTTTGTTAATTCCACAGTATGGTTCTGTTATTATTTAGTACTTTTTATCCAAGTCTTCATTCATATCAATATTACAACTTTTTTTTTCTGTCTCTTTTTGGAAGAACTGTTTTTTCAGAATTGGTAAATTAATAGAGAGTCTTTTATTTTACTTAGTTTCTACCTTTCTCATCTTTTGTGGATAACAATTCTTGATCTCCTTAATCTGTGATCACTATCTGTATTGAAACTATTTATTATATCTTTGTCCTGGACACTGTTGGTTTTATTATAATCTGTTTCATTAAACATCTCTCTCCACACTTTCATGCCCATTTCCAATTCTTCCTTTTTTTTGAAGAAACATTCATTATGTAGAGTCCTCTAAATTTAGCAAATTCTATAATTTTTCTCCATTTTCATTCCTTGGGACAAGTGGAATGATAATATTGGTATTTAAATTAGGATGAGTGGGATTGGATAGTAGACTTAGTGAGTTGAAAATGATATAGTTGAAGATTTGGATGGAGATATTCAGTTGTTTGCAGATGATGCAAAGTTGGGACGAACCATGAAGAGTAGTGAGGATGTTGTGACCTTGCAGGAAGACTTGAATAAATTGAGTGATTGGGCACGGAAATGGGGGTGTGGGTTCAATGTTGCAAAATGTAAGGTTTTAAAATTTGGAAAACAAAGATGGGATGCAGAATTTATGCTTGGTGAGGATACATTGTTGGAGGTGGAAGAAATAAGAGATCTGGGGGTGATAATGGATAAGGATCCGAAATTTAGGGACACATAACCAAAATTGTGAAGACAACACAAAGGCTTCTGGGAATGATGCGGAGGACACTGACGTGTAGAAGTAGGGAGATTTTTGTTCCGTTGTATAAGGCTTTGATTAGGCCACACGTGGACTATTGTGCCCAGATTTGGTCACCTGGTTTTCAGAAGGATGAAGAGATGTTGGAAAGGGTCCAAAGGTGACTGACTAAGGTAGTTTCTGACCTCTGGAATGTATGAGGAAAGATTGAGGAGATGCAATTTGCAGAGTCAGGTGGACAGCAGGAAGAGGGGAGATATGATAGAGACTTACAAGTTGGTAAGGGGTTGTTATAGGATCAATGCTGGAGAAGTTCTACAGAAAATAGTGGGAGATCGGGGGAGAACCAGAGGTCGTGTTATAGGGGAGTGAGAGGCAGGTTTTTTTAGTGCAGAGTTGTAAATGATTGTAATGGCTTGCCTAAGAGTGTGGTGTCTACAGGGAGTCTGAATGTGTTCAAAGCATGGTATGATGAGCTGTGTGTGTGTGTGATAAAAGGACCTCCCAGATGAGTCTTTGACTCCATGAGGTCTTGAGCAGTAATAATAATAAAAGGAAATGGGGTATCTGATAGGTATCTCTTTGCAACCTGTCTATCTGTAAAAATATCCATCTCTGTATGAGGATGCCCAATATTCTTTATAAATACCACATTCACAAGAAACCCAGGTGTCTAAATCTGTGCACAGTAGTTCTGATGTGTTAATATTCAAAGGTCTGTGGAATGTTCATTATAGCAGATTAAAGGATAAAATGTTGAATTTAGTAAATAGGCAGAAAAGACAAGATATGATGGAAACACAAATTACCAAAAGAATTTTATAGGATTGATGCATAAGAAATTTTTCAGTACATGGCAAAACAGAGGTGGCCATTCCTGAATTATTTTTTATTTTATTTATTTTATTTTTTATTTATTTATTTTTAACTGATTAGTTGAATGGATCAAGGGTTTGCTTCAAAAAGTGTTAAGTGCATTATCGATCACTTTGAGCAAAGGTGTGATAGTCTTATGACACTGTGGATATGTCTGAATAATCATAATCTGGATCTGTTTCTTTATATATATATATATCACACTTATGAGATACATGTGATAATCTATATTAATTTATTTTCTTAACATTTTCAGGAAGTTATTTTTGTTATGATAACCCAGGAGCTCTTCAAGATCATATAATAGTAGATATGGACATAAATACATCAAAATTTGCACAACTCTATTCGTGGTATTCTTGGCCAAATGTCTTTCTGTGTTTCTTGGGTGGATTCTTCATTGATCGTTGGTTTGGAATTCGTTGGGGTGCTATTATTTTTGGTTTTTTTATTTTATTTGGTCAGGTAAGTAGTCTTACTTTATAATTGTTACATCTAGCTATATGATATTATTATTTTTAAATATATACTATGTTGAAATAAGGCATGGGATAACACTGTATTTCATTAAGAGCATATGGTCCTTCATGACATCATTATATCCTCCATGCTTAAGTAAGCTTATTTTCCACCTATTTGTGATAATATGAGTTAAGATCCAAAATAATATTTTGGATGTTAACATGACTATCAAACTATTTTATAATATATGCTGTTATGACATGGGGTGTTGTTGTGTTGTGGTCTGTTCCCTATAACTGCCATGATGTAGGAAGCATTGCATTATCCTTGAAGTGTTGCTTATCCATAGATGTTCTTCCTTCCAGGGAGGGAAAGCTCCGACCATTACACTTCAGCAGATGTCTTTGTTTTGGCAATGTTCCCAGACATAATTCATTCACAAAAGGCCACTGTAATTTGTTGCTCCATATCACAGACTTTCAGTGCTCTTAGGATTAAGCATGATGCTCTTTATGCTAATCTGTGCCTTTAATTGCAATGGTTGGTGTTTGTCTTATATGAAAACTACCTTTCCATAGAAATTGGGACTACTGTGCAGCTCATTGCATAATGTCCTACTACTAACTTGAATCCACTCCACTGTAGACTCTTTAAACTCTTGGTTGATTGTTTTTCACATTTAGATTACAGTTTACATTTTAGTACAACCCTTCTAAGCATCTTTTTCCTTGGTGTTAGCTTCTTTGGTTCTTCCTGTGCATTTCTTGGTGTTCACATTCCACCGGTTGATAATGTTGCCTGCAGCTGTGGATTTTGTCTGATGTATTCTTTTACAGTGTCACAAACAGATAAGCCACTGATATTGCATTATGTGATAACACATCTTTCAAAGCATTTTTAGTGAAGTTTTAGGTGTGCCACACCAAATGTGTGAGCAGTAGTCCAAGGTTGAGTGGATTTGGTATTTATACAGTGTTAACAGTTGTACAGGTGATTGACTTCCACAGAAAAATACAAGTTTTTTGGAGGATGAAGGAGCTATGGCTCCAATGTGTTTGTCCAGAAGAGACTGGAGGTATAAGTCAACCCCTGAAGAGAAATCTGATCTTGTCTGGAGATTTGGATATTATTTGAGAATAAGGGAATAGAAGTGAAATCTTTCTTATAAATGTTCTGCAGTGGCTCCACTGCATAATTCAGAGGGTTTGGTCAGAAGGTCAAATTCCAGATGATTGGAGTAGCGCTCTCTTAGTTCCCATCTCTAAATGCAATTCTTCCTAAGAACTGCCAATATATGGAATTTTTCACATTCACTTCTTGTGGAAGAGAAACTTGTAGAAGAACAAGCTGGGTTCAAACCAAACAGAGGTTGTCAAGATCAGATTTTCACATTACAACAAGTAAATGAGAAATCATGGAAATATAACAGCGATCTGTACTTAAGTTTTGTAAATCTGGAAAAGGAATATGAATATGCCCAGAGTAAAGCTTTTTAAAATACTACAATTATATGTGGTAAGTGGAACATTATACAGAGCAATGCAGTCTATATTTAAGTTGTAATCAGCAGTTAGAATTGAAGGAACACAGGTATGTGGTTTAACGTAAAATCAGGTGTAAAACAAGGATGCATGGTATCTCCACTCTTATTCATCATTTATATGAACTGCATTATATTTAAATCAAAGATATTAAACTAAGTTTTTTTGCTTTATGCAGATGATATACCCCTACACACTTCTATTATAATCTCCAGGTTTATCTAAATAAATTGAATAACACTATAACAAATTTGGCATGAAAATCAGCAATAAAAAGATCAGCGCTATGAAAATATGTAGTAAATTTAGAAAATTCTGAGAAAAATTAGTTGGCCTAAACAGATGGCATCAATGGCAAGTCATATTAAAAATGAAGATATAGGAAGGGACTTGACATTCATGTTGATGTTTAGTGGGGGGAAAAATGTCTTAAGCTAATAATTAACTAACTACATTTATTTTGTTAATTAAATTACTAAGCCATTATTTAGCTTTGGTCAACAAGGCATTTTCAAATTAGCTTTATACAAGACAGTTTCAAACCAATTTTAACTTAAGGATCTGAGAGCTGGGTTAGAAATAAAACACTTGACTAAAGACTAGAGACTGCAGATACGAGAGTCTTGAGAAAGATTAGGGAGCATGAACAGATGGCATCAATGGCAATATCATATTAAAAATGAGGATATTAGGAAAGAACTTGGCATTGTTAGCATCCAGAAATGTGTTAACTGTGCTAATCTCAGGTGTATGGTCACTTAAACAGAATGAAAGAGGAAAGATTACCAAAACAAATGTTCTCTGCCAGGTTGGCAGGAAAAAGATCCAGAGGAAGACCAAGATATAGATATAGATGGATTGATACAGTAAAAAGTGCCTTAGAAGTTAGAAATATAAGATCTGATAATGTTGTAGTCTTGACAGGTAACAGATTGATTGGAGGAAAATTGTAGATAGGAAGTCAGTAATGATGCAAGTTTTTCATGTTGTATCTTATCCTGTACACCCCTTGAGAGTACATGTCAGGAATTTGATGATGATGATGGTATCTCCATGCACACCAAAATATATTGAGTATGTGCATGTATGCATGCACACTAGAAGGAAGACATACAGAGACTGACTGTAAATCAGTCTAAATGGCAAGGTCCTACCTAACTGGTGTGCCATGTTAGGTAGGACCTTGTACCCATAGGTAGTACAGCAATGGATATTTGCTGAAGATCTCAAAATGATAGCTGAATTTGTTTTAGTATGGGGAATGTTTTAGTGTTGTGGTGGATTTCAGAAATAGTCTGATTTCAATCTGTTCCTGCATAGGAAAAAGCCCCCCCCCCCCACACACACACATTGGATCCAGTGATTTGTATCCATGACATGGTCTGCCACCCTAGAACAACTGTAGTGTGGCTGGAGATCATATATTCTGTGGTCTTCTAAACAGATATTGGCAGTTCTTCCCATTTGTAAAAAGGTATTTAGGAAGAACTGCCAATATATAGAAAACCACAACTTCATCATTTTGCTTTTCCAGATCTACAAAATTTAAACATACAGATCTCTTTTTTCAGTGATTTCGATTTCGCAGCTGTCTCAAGAAAATAAGTTTGGCTCTCAACTCCTATTTTGGCCTGAACCCCCAACTTTCCTAATTTACATGGCTTTGCATTCTGCACAATTTTTTTAATCTTTTCTCACATTCTCATATAAATCTTACTTGGAACACAGTAGAAATTTTCATCTGTAATTCTTGCAGTTTTTTTTTTTTTTTTTTTTTTTTTTTTTTTTTTTTTAATATAATAAATGGGTATTTTGAAAACATTACTCCAATCTTTCTGGAATAAATTTTCATGATTTATTCGCTGCAATCACTGAATAACTCTGGAGGAATAAGGGAAAAGACTTTTCAAAACACTACAGTTGTATGAAATATGAAAATGAGTATTAAATAAATAAATAAAATTTCATGTGATGATACTGCGTTCGCCTTTTTACGAGAGTTCACAGTACCATGTAGTCCTCCCAAATTTTATCCGAGCTCCGGAACCGGCATAGACTGATGAATCAGACCTATGGCTGGGTCAGTATTCCTGACTGTAATCCGTGTGTCCTCAGACCGGTTTGCCTGCTTGCGGGATGAAAAACACCAGATAAACTCGCGGAAAAAACCCTGCTGTCCACGCTCAAGACCGGCTAACTTGGCTATGGCTGAGGAAGATCCTTAAGCTCCTCACATCGTTGATGGGAATCGAACCTAGGACACTCCTTCCCCAGGCATATGGTTGTGAAGCACAAAGCCACTAGGCTAACCGCACGGACAAAATGAGTATTAAAATCATTACACACTGCATTATTTATATATTAATGAAGCATAAATTCATATGAAGATAAAAAAGGACATAAATTTGAAAATTACAAAATACCTAAAAATAACAGGTCTACCAAATTTTGTGCTTAAATGTAACCTGGTACACAGACACTCGATTCAAAAGTTTATAATATTAATATTAGCTTTACCAGTGTTGATATATGGAAGTGAAATTTGAACAATAACCAAGGATGAATTTTATGAGCAAAACAACACCCTATTTGGTCATAAAAAAATGAAGAAAGAATAAAAGAAATCAAAAACCAGTAGTAGAGAAAATAAATATGAACACAAGTGGATGAAGCATGTTAAAAGACTGCCCATACAAGTACTTCATTATAAACTATCAGTGAAAAAAAGAAGAAGAAGCAGCTATCCAAAATCCATTGAAGAGATTTGTGGATAGCTTCTGATGCCATAACAGGCCATAATAGACCTAAATCCTTGAAATCCATGATGACTGACATTGATGTTGAGGATAGACTAGAGAGAGATATCTATCACTGACACTTATAAAATTTATTTGCCCGTAGAATTAGTTTGTTCAGGTTAGCCCTAAAGGCTAACTTGAATAGACTAATTCTATAGGTAAATGTTAACTGTCAGTTTAATTTTTTTAAATGTAGGGTTATACATTATGTGTGAAGGACATTGCTGGCAGAGGATCAGATTAATGGGATTTTGCTGCAGTAGTTAGTGAAATTAGACTTGATAATTATAGTGAACATCGAGTTAAAATTAGTCTGTTCAAGTTAGCCTTTAAGGCTAATCTGAACAAACTAATTTTATGGACAAATAAATTTTACAAATAAACCAGTCTGTCTTGTGGGATGAGTTGTTTATTATTACACGTGCCAGTGATAGATGTGACTTAAGTGTGAGGCTGTGACTGTTATTACATCCTCACACTTGTGTAGAATGTGATGACAATGCATTTGGACTACTATATGCAGATACGGTCACCTAGACACAGATTATTGGGAGATCATCCTCTCGGCTTTCAGAATGCCATGCTGACATTCAGAAAGCACAGTGAATGAGCAAGATCCAGGTAGATTGATGCACTTAGTAACATTAGTAGACTGAAATGTAAGATACGATAATATTGGGATTTTAAAAATAACAGATTAATTTTTAAGAAATTAGTAATAATGGAAGCTTGTCATGTAGTTCTGTCATGGTATCCTGTGCACTCTTTAAGGGTATCACACAGTGATTATTTATTATTAATGAAATGAAAATAATTTTTTTTCCACATTTACCTCACTAGAATATAAGTGATCATCTAACCATACAGTCTATGGTCAGATGATCAAATTTTTTTTCCACATTTACCTCACTAGAATATAAGTGATCATCTAACCATACAGTCTATGGTCAGATGAATTGGTCTTCCTTGCAGTCATTTACTTTTTTTAATGTCAGCCACACTCATGAAAAGAAAGTGGCAAACTTTAATATTCATGGTAAGCTGAAAACTTTACCATGGAGGTAAAGTTTGTGGTGGTCTGAGAGTTAAATAATCTGTAGAAGCCAAACATGAAACTTTTTTTCAGATTATTTCAGGCTTCAATAAGCAAGGTGGTGGTTTTGCACCATGCAGCAAAAATCATATACAGTACACCCACAGATGCGAGACCCTTCGACACTTCTGTGCATGTCAGAAGAAGGAGAATCCATTCCAATAAAGGGTAATCAGTCTGTCTTGTGGGATGAGTTGTTTATTATTACACGTCGGAAAATTAACTTTTCTTTTATGTACATTGGGGTGCTTAAGGGTCAAAGCTGTATAACTGAGAGGAGACCTCGACATAGCCTTTAAAGGAATGCGGAGAACCGACCAGGGCTTCTGACATAATGTCCAATCCTCACCTTCTCGTGGTGCACCCTGTTGGGTATCTACTACCTGGATACTGAACGAACGAGGGTGGGCTGGCAATTTGGGATTTAGCCGACCAAATTGTAATTCTTATTGGCTTAAACCAAATTACATTCAACACTAAATAAGAGGCTAATCTTCTTGAATGGCAGGCAGACTCAAGTAGAGTGATGTCGGCAAATATCAGAATGGGGGAACTGGACAATGAGACTCATTTGTGCCTATGGTCCCACAGAAGGTTCTACTAAGGTAGAAGTGGAGGAATTTTTTGACGCTTCGGAAAATGCCTCTGACACAATGAAAAAGGAAAAGATTGGTCCTTGTTGGGATCTAAATAGCAGAGTAGAAAATGATTGTCAGACATACAAAAATATTTTGGGAAAATTTGGAGAAAAGAACAAAGCTAATAATAATAGCAAATATTTGTTGGATTTCTGCTCAGGACATGGACTGGTTATTACTAACACCATGTTCCAACATAAAAATGTGCACAAATTCACATGGAGAGAGGCAGGAAATAAGAAAAGTCTCATTGACTATGTTATTGTTGATAGTGATGTTTTCTTCCTTGTGCAGGACACCAGAGTGTATTTGAAATTGAGGATTTGAAATTGGAAGTGATCACTATTTAGTCTTGAGCAGGATAAAATTGAATTTCATATTGAAAATAATAACGTAAGAAAGTTTTAAAGTGAATTAAAGTTAAGCAGCTCTAGATGTGAACTGTAGACTAAAATACACAAAGATTATTGAAGAAAAAATGAAAAAGTTTGAGAATAGGAACCAAACTTTAGAGATTCAGTGGCAAGCCTTGAAGAAAACCTTGATTGATTCAGCAAGAGAGGCATGTGGTGAGGTGGTCTGCAAGGATAGAAAAATCAGAACTCCATGGTGGACACAGGAAGTTAAAGAGGCGGTGAAGGAAAAGAAGAAAGCATATCAAAAGTTCCTGGCAAATAAGTCAGCTTGTGCTCTTAGAGAATACAGAGACAAATGTAAGAAAGCAAAACACTGTAAAACTAGCTAAACAAAAGTCATGGGAGGATTTTGGCAAGAACATAGAAAATAAATATCAAGAAGGTGGCAAAATATTTTGGAGGTTGTTGAAGAAGCTTAGAAATGGAGGAAAGAGTGCTGTAAAAGGAGTTAGAGATGATAAAGGTGACATGAAAATGGGAGAAAAAGATGTGCTTGAAGTATGTAGTAATTACTTCGAGAAATTGCTAAATGAAACTAGCAGTGATAGCACAGTGGTAAAAAACACTCAACAGGCATATAGTCAGGAATACATATCCATACTTGAAGTAGAAAAAGCCATCAAAGGCTTAAAATGTGGAAAGGCAGCAGGAGTAGATGATATTCGACCAGAAATGCTGAAGTATGGTGGTATAAAAGTCTTGCAGTGGCTGCACTGCATAGTTCAGAATTCCTGGACAGACGGACGAATTCCCGATGATTGGAGTAGAGCTCTAATAGTACCCATATATAAAAAGAGAAATGAAACTGAATGTGAGAATTACAGAGGTATTTCTCTACTGAGTGTTCCTGGTAAGATATATGCAAGTATACTTGAGAAACGGTTGAGAAGAATTGTAGAAGAAACCTTTGTGAAGAACAAGCTGGATTCCTGCCTAATAGAGGCTGTCAGGATCAGATCTTCACTTTACGACAAATAGTGGAGAAATCATGGGAATATAACAAAGATCTCTATTTGAGTTTTGTAGATCTGGAAAAGGCATATGATAAGGTGCCAAGAGAGAAGCTATTCAATACGCTACAGTTATATAGTGTCAATGGGGCATTATATTAAGCAATACTTAGTCTTTATTTGAGTTGTAAGTCAGCAGTTAGAATTGATGGAAGTACAGGAAGCGAGTTTAATGTTAAATATGGTATGAGACAAGAATGTACATTATTCCCTGTGTTATTCATTATCTATATGGATGACATTATGAAGGAAAGTGATATTAAACATGATATCAAAATTGGAGATGTTAATGTCAGCTCTTTGCTTTATGCAGATGATGTTATACTTCTAAATAAATCTGCTAGAGTCTCTGACTAAATTGAATAACTGTTGTAATAGATATGGTATGAAGGTCAGCAATAAAAAGACAAAGACAATGAAAATAGGCAGAATTGTTGAAAATGTCAATTGCATTGTGAACGGAGAACCTGTGGAACAAGTAAAACATTTCAGCTACTTAGGCACAATTTTTAGTGAAGATGGTAATTTAAATATGGAAATAGACAACAGAATCAATAAAGCTGATATAGTAGGAAGTCAATTGAATAAATTCATATGGAATAAGAGAGAAATAGTCAGAACGCTAAATTAGCTGTATACAAGACAGTGTTCAAACCAGTTTTAACTTATGGATCTAAGAGCTGGGTCAGAAGTAAAACACTTGAACAAAGACTAGAGACCACAGATATGAGAATCCTGAGAAAGACTAGAGGCATGAACAAATGGCATCAATGGCAATGTCATATTAGAAACGAGGATATTAGGAAACAACTTGACATTGTCAGCATCCAGGAATGCGTTAGCAGGGCTAATCTCAGGTGGTATGGTCATTTAAACAGAATCAGCGAAGAAAGCTTGGCAAAACGAGTGTTCTCTACCACTTTGGCAGGAAAACGACCTAGAGGAAGACCAAGATATAGCTGAATTGATATGGTACAAAGTGCCTTAGACGACAGAAATATAAGATCTGATAATATTGGAGTCTTGACAAGTAACAGACTAATCTGGAAGAAAATTGTAGATAGGAAGTTAGTAATGATGTAAATTTTTCATGTAGTACTATCATATCCTGTACACCCCTTGAGGTACATAGCAGGAATTTGATGATGATGATTTATGTACATTGTAATGTTTAAAGTGATAACTATTTTGCTTGTATAACAGTTGAAAAATTTTATGTATAAAGCATGTGATTTGGCATGTTGGACACTGATTCGTACATCCTTTATTTTTTTCTTCCCTGAATTATCTCTTCTTGGCACATTGCCAGAGTAGGGTCTTGGATCTGTGGTCAGACAGTACCACCTAAAGACATTAACATTTATCCATTTTGCAATTGGATTTTAACCTATTGCATATTGGTTGGAGAGTAGAAACTCTCATTTACAACTTCATGAGGATGGATATAACCAATTAAGAGTATGTGGAACTTGTTTTTCATTTGTGTATGCGTGTTATTAAAATATATTTTTAAAATTATATTATACAAAATGTAAAGAAAATTTCAGTGATATTCATTCATATATGTAACAGATATTTATTTTTACAGCTTATTTTTGCAGCAGGAGCTGTGGTAAATCATTTTTGGCTAATGTGTTTGGGACGATTTGTTTTTGGGTAAGCACTTATTTGTCTTACATTGTTTACAAGACATTATTTAATTATCATTATTGCAATACACCTCAGTGTAGTCCAAGGACTTATTGCAAAAGTACTATGCCAACAGTACACCAACTACTACACATTACATAATCCATTGTGCATGCATGCACACACCATGCCATCCACTTCCCACTAAAAATACAAATAGTATTTTTGTCTCTGACCAGTGTGATGAAAAATTGATGGTAAAAGTCCTATATCAGCTAACTGGCCTTCATTTGAAAAGGACCATATAAACATTCTTCTCATCATGATATTGAAAGATGCATTGTATCACTGTTCTTCCATCTGCACAACAGAGGTGTTTGTATAAGTAAGTAATTTGAGTAAGATCATTAAGCAACTGTATTTGAATAGAAACATTTTATTCGAAGAAGTCTGCTTTATATCATACTAATAGAAAAGCAACCCATCAAATTCAACAAAAGATTAATTTAAGTTCTGTAAAATACAGTTGCATTTCAGAAAAATAAGATAAATTTAGTTTAATCCTTTATCCAAGTGTGAGCAAACAAAGTTTGCGCCTGAAAGTATCTTAAGGACTGGGGGTAAAGTGGTACAACACCAGGACGACTCCTTGCAAAGGTGGAGCAAGCTACCAACACTCCTATATCAGTATCTCTCATAATGCAAAACACATCTCCTTGCGGATATGTATAATGGTATGCATTAAGGGAAGGGCCACTACCCAGACTAGTTTCGACCTTTATTGAGGTCTCTTCAGTGGGAGCCATGCCCAAGTGGAGATACCAACCAGAAGCATTAGCAGGTCATCTCTACCTATAGGAGTTGCCAATTGGTGTGCCACCTTTTTAATAAATTACTCTGGATTTAGAGAAAAATGTTGAAAGTTTATTTTTCACTTGGTTAGAATATAATAAGGACCAGGACAACTCCTTTGCAAGGAGTCATCCTGGTGTTGTACCACCTTACCCCAGTCATGAAGATACTTTCAGGCTCAAACTTTGTTTGATCACACTTGAATAAAGGATTAAACTAAATTTATTATATTCTAACCAAGTGAAAAATAAACTTTCAACAGAAAAATAAGGTAACATCACACATAAAAATGCATTGTCCATGGGAGGAGTTAATAGTTGCACGATCATTTGCATCTGTTTTCATGTAGTCATAAAATAGCATTACATGGGCATTTTATGGTTGTACCATCAATTGCACATGGCTCTACAACATGATCTGATTTCTGCATGTTATTAGTACCAATGAAATTCATCAGCAGTTAATAGAAGTAATAGAACAAAAATTGCATCTTGGAAGATTTGGTGTAATGCCATTGCTGACTGCAGGATGGAAATCTGTGGCAAGTAATAAGTTGTGACATCACTACAATTGAGAAGTTCTAGACTCCCTGCTCACAGTCTTGGGCTGGCACCCAGTGATTTTCAACAAGAAGCATAATATGCCATCATTTTCTAGTTAGATGCTGGACCAAATGGATATAAGGATTTTACAAGCTAGGAAGCATCACGTGGTTTTTAATTACTTCCACTTTGCAATGAAAAATGATTAAAGAAGGAATAAATGAACATCCATCATTTTATATCTGGATATCTTAGTCACTTTCAAAACTTTTAAGTTTGAAAGTGACTGAGAACTTATATTCCTTCAGCATCAGAGTTGCTTTGATGATGCATCACTGTCTATATATTCACTTTTATTAGTGCTTTAATTAGTTGAAACCTTTTAGGCTCTTTTTTTTGTTAATTACTTCACTGTTTTATTTTCAATGTGTGTTACAAATGCGTGATGAATGAATTCTATCATTTCAAGATAAGATCATCATTTTCTGTCAAGGCGGGTGTACAGGTTACTACGACAGTACTACATGAAGTTTACATTAGCACTAATCTCCCATCTAAAATTTTTCCCAAAATTAGTCTGTCACTTGTCAACATTCTAATATCGTTCATCATCATCAAATTCCTGCCATGTACCCTCAAGGGGTGTACAGGATATGATAGTACTACATGAAAAAAATTACATCATTATTAATTTCCTATCTACAATTTTCCTCCAAATCAGTCTGTTACTTGTCAACACTCCAATATTATCAGATCTTATATTTCTATCGTCTAAAGCACTTTGTACCGTATCAATCCACCTATATCTTGGTCTTCCTCTCAGTCGTTTTCCTGCCAACCTGGCAGAGAACACTTGTTTTGCTAATCTTTCCTCGCCCATTCTGTTTAAGTGACCATACCACCTGAGATTAGCTCTGCTAACGCATTCCTGGATGCTGACAATGTCGAGTTCTTTCCTAATATCCTCGTTTTTAATATGATACTGCCATTGATGCCATCTGTTCACGCCTATAATCTTTCTCAGGACTCTCATATCTGAAGTCTCTAGTCTTTGGTCAAGTGTTTTACTTCTGACCCAACTCTCAGATCCATAAGTTAAAACTGGTTTGAACACTGTCTTGTATACAGCTAATTTAGTGTTCCGACCAATTTCTCTCTTATTCCATATGAATTTATTCAATTGACTTCCCACCATACCAGCTTTGCTGATTCTGTTGTCTATTTCTATATTTAATTTACCATCTTCAGTAAAAATCGTGCCTAAAAAGCTGAAATGTTTTACTTGTTCCACAGGTTCTCCATTCACAACACAGTTGACATTTTCAATGATTCTGCCTATTTTCATTGTCTTTGTCTTTTTATTGCTGACCTTCATACCATATCTATTACAAGAGCTATTCAATTTAGTCAGAGAATCTTGCAGACTTGTAGCGGATTTATTTAGAAGTATAATATCATCTGCATAAAGCAAAGAGCTGATTAACATCTCCAATTTTGATATCATGTTTAATACCACTTTCCTTCATAATGTCATCCATATAGATAATGAATAACAGAGGGGATAATGTACATCCTTGTCTCACACCAGATTTAACATTAAACCATCTTCCTGTACTTCCTTCAATTCTAACTGCTGACTTACAACTCAAATAAAGACTAAGTATTGCATGATATAATGTCCCATTGACACCATATAACTGCAGCGTATTGAATAGCTTCTCTCTTGGCACCTTGTCATATGCCTTTTCCAGATCGACAAAACTTAAATACAGATCTTTGTTATATTCCCATGCTTTCTCGACTATTTGTCGTAAAGTGAAGATCTGATCCTGACAGCCTCTATTTGGCCTGAATCCAGCTTGTTCTTCACCAAGCTTTTCTTCCACAATTCTTCTCAACCGTTTCTCAAGTATACTTGCATAGATCTTGCCAGGAACACTCAGTAGGGAAATACCTCTGTAATTCTCACATGCAGTTTTATTTCCCTTTTTATATATGGGTACTATGAGAGCTCTACTCCAATCATCGGGAATTCGTCCCTCTGTCCAGGCTTTCTGAACTATGCAGTGCAGCCACTGCAAGACTCTTATACCACCATACCTCAGCATTTCTGGTCGAATATCATCTACTCCTGCTGCTTTTCCACATTTCAAGCCTTTGATGGCTTTTTCTACTTCAAGTATGGATATAATTTTTTTCTTTAAGCACAGGAATCAATTTCGGAACAGTTGGCACTCTTTTCTCGACCACGTAAAATTCGTGAATAGTTCTTATAACGTCTACATCAAAATCATTCAAAACTACGGTTTCGATAGTTTTCTTTCTCTGGTGCTTTTTTTTTTAGGAGATTTAAATTTTGGCTTACCTTCACCTTTTGATTCCATACGAATTCTTTTAAAAGTCGACCCCGATATGCCAGCAATTGCACTTGCACGTTTTATGACTTGAGAAATGGGAACAAGAAGATGGCCTTCTGACGATTCTTTTTCTCAGAATGTCAGCGCATTATTCAATATTCTTTTGCAAGAGCTACTGAAACCTTTAACAATAGAACTTGTTGACTTTACTGGATCCATCATACAAATTAATAATAAAAAAATAATGCAAAAAAGCGGCAACAAAAATCAAGTTAGCACTAGTACAGCGACAGACAAGAAAGCACGTGATTTCACATGTTGGCGACCAATTTGTACATCCTTCATTTCTTTCTCCCCTTCAGCATGAATCGACTATTCTTGGCAAAATGCCAAGGAGGGATCTACAAATGGTGGGTGAACTATACACCTTGTTCTGTACCAATGGTAGGCAGAGATTTTGGTAGGAGCTCCCATGAAGCAATGAACCCATCTTGCCTTGTAAACACAACTCAAGATTCTGGAAGTGGTGTCATGGTGTGAGACATGTGCTGTTAGTATGGAACAGGTTCCCTGATATTGCTGGAAGATTGGATATCCTCCAAGGAATATCTGAATATTGTTGGCAATCAAGTGCATCTTGCAATGTTGTTTATTTATCCAGCAAAAGTGATTGTTGTTTTGTGGATCACAATGCTGCTGTTCATTGTGTAAGAATTTTTCAGCAGTGGTTCAGCAAGCATGACAGCGATTTCCACTATCTTTCTCGGCCACTGCAGTGCCTGGATCTGAACCCCATTGACAATGTATGGTGGGACATGTTAGAAAAACAGATCCAAGTGCAAAGTCCTCTTCTGTCAAATCTGAGTCAAAGGACTGTCTGATGAATGCCTGCTTTATTGTAGACATAGATACAATCCAACACCTTGTGGAATTATGCCAAACTGCATATATGCTGCAATTTGGACTAAAGGAGGTCCAACATGGTATTAAATAAGTTTCTAATTCAGTGGCTGGTATGTGTAGTTCTTGAGGAACATGTGATGTTCCTACAAATACTATGAATTCCATCTATCAAAAAAAGAACATCATTAGGTGTCTTCTTCATGTGTTAAGTCAAGTTTAAAACTAAAAAGGCACTAGATATCAACAAGTGTGCTAGTTTTGCTTTACTACAGGACCAGACTGCTGCTACATGTGCCATCCTTGCTTTTCCCAAAGCAGCCATCAGCTCATTGCAGTCAGAGCCCTCAGATTTTCTGAACACTGAACTCTGTATCATTTTCTTTGATATTTCAAAATCCACTGCTCAGAAAGAATTCTTAAAAATAAAAAAATAAACATATCAAAAAGTACAACAGTCTTCTGGATTCTAAACCCATACCCTGTAGTTCAACCTCTTCATAGTAGTTTTGCATGTCATTGAAAAGCTTAGCAATTCTGCCATTAGTGTCATAATTTTGCTCTGAAGCAAGTACCAAAACTAGACCTAATGTTTAGCATCGAATGTAGTATATGTAATTCCACTCTGGAAACAGCTAACAACATTAGGCTTGACGTCATTAACATTCTTTCTCGATCTTTGCTTCCCAGAAGAAATTTATCATCTTGCCAACTCAGTGTCCTCAAGAAACTAACAAAAATTTTAGTATAGTCATCACTAGAACTGATAAGCGGAGCAATACTGTTATTCTTAATACCAGTGAATACAATAGAAAAGTGGACATCATTCTCAGAGACTGCTTCACCTGCAGCCCTTTAGATTATGATCCCAACAAATCTCAGATCAAAAAAATTGAAAAGCCCAGAAAATTTCTTCCTGGCCAAAAAAAAAAAAAAAAAAAAAAAATTCAAACCCTTCATTCCTTGTTTTCCCTGGATATCTGGATTACCATACTGTCTCTCTCTCCCCCACCCCAGACCTATAGTAGATGCTGCAGATTCCTCATGCTATAAATTAGCAAAATAGTTAGCAAGCTCTCTCATCCACCCTCACTGTCATACCACTCCCTATATAAAAAAGACTATCCGTTTTAAAACTTCTATTGAGAATTTAACATTAAAGCAAAATACAGATATTTTGGTTAGCTTTATCACCTGACTGTTCACCAATATTCCCTTAAATGATAACCTTATCACTTATGAAAAAAATTTTCCTCCTGATATTGCTGATCTGTTTTCTTTTGCTATCCATTCTGGATGTTTCTCTTGGAAGCACAAAATTTATAAACAGATAAAGGGTACCTCTATGGGTTTTCCCCTTGAACTCTCTCCCTTGCCAATTTTTTATGGAATATTTTGAAAAACAAGCTCCCTCTCAAACCGTGGATGATGTGTTCTCCATTTGGCCTCATGACTCAGACACATTAGATTCTTTTCTTTCTGGATTCTAGGGTGAAGACCTCAAAAGTCTTCACCCTAGAATCCAGTTTACCATGGATACATTCTAAAACTTTACCATCTCCCTCAACAATATAGTATCAGTAAAACATTAACCAATAGAGCTTATAACCTTTGTTCCAATAACTCCTCTCTTGCATCAGAACTAAAAAAAATAATAGTTCACCCAGTCCTCAACCTTCTCTTCAAAAAGATTATAATAATGCTATCAATCATCTGCTGTGTGAAAGACATTTCAGAAAACTAGTCAGTCTTAAAGAAATACAATCTCTGTATGGCTTTCAAACCTCACTAAAAGCTTGTTAACTTATGCATTTTACTAAAGATCAGCTCCCTCCTTTCTCTATGCCTGGAGTATATTATTATTATTATACAGGTATTATAATAATTATAATTATTACAGTATTAATTACAGTATTATTATCCAAAGACTCATCACAGGGGACCCAATCTCTATCTATGCAATCTATCACACCTCTCCTTAAATCGAAGTACAGGGGGTCCTTGATATGTGTTGTTTCGACTTTATGGTGGTAATCCCATAAATAATTTAAAAAATAAATTTCGACTTGAAGCAGCGCAACATAAAATTCAAACATCGCGGGCGAACTTGTTTGTGAGCATGGCAGAAAAATAAGCCGTTACGTTTGTTTGGGAGAGGTGGTGTCACTTGGGTCCCAGTTAGAGAAGCAGTTGATTGAGGAGGAGGAAACGGTTTCAACCCCTGAACCCAGGAGATTCACCACCAAGGGCTTGGCAGAAGGTTTTGCCCTCATTGAGGATGGACTGGCCTAGTTTGAGGCTGAGGATCCCAACACTGCTAGGTACACAAAGGTCTTTCGAGGGGTTATGGATTGCCTGCAGTGTTATAGGGAGATATACAAGGAGAAGAGGATGGTATCATTCCAGACTAGCTTGGAACGTTTTTTCATGAAGGTAGAAAGGCTTGCAGCAGGTGCTGGTACCTTAACTGTCTCTTCAACCACAGGATAAAAGGTAAAGTTTTTTTTTTTTTTTTTTTAATCACCTGTACACTGTACAGAATGTATAATTTCATTTGTCATTTTGGGGATTGTTCTCATTTTTATGTTTGTTTTTTTATTACGGTTCCACTTTTTGTTATTTTTCTGTACTATACAGTAATTATGTTCTCCCTTTCATTTTCCTATGGCCTAGTTCTGTTTCTTGATATATACATATGACTTTAGGGTGTTTTAGGTTAGGTAAGTAACTTAGGCTATGGTAATTCCGACTTGCATCGAAAATCGCTTGACGTTGGTCCGTAGGAATGGATCTCCACGTAACTCGAGGACCCCCTGTATACTCACAACTGATGCTGGCAACCCATTCCGCTCACTCACAACTCTAGTCCTCACACCCCCTTGTTCTGGAACCTCTAGCCAAGTGCTAAAACATTTTCCCTGCATCAATCCAAGTTAAATGTTTCTATCATATCCATCTTTTTTTCCTATCAACCAACTTCTGCAATCCACACACCCTCAATCTGTCCTCATAGGTAACATTCCACAGGTCACTCACCATCTTAGTCACTTGCCTCTGAATTGTCTCCACCGCTTCCTCATCCCCAAGAAACCCATGGGACCAGACTTGAGCACAGTAATCCAGATGTGGGAGTATCAAGGCATTATAAAGAGGAATAACAACTTCCTTATCTCTACATTTTAATTTGTTCTTCTAGCAAAGTAATCTTTTGGGCTACCTTAGCAATATGTTCTCTAAACTTTAACTCTCTGACTACCACCACCATCACCCCAAGCTTCATCTGTTTCTTGGAGTACAGTGCCATCAATATGATACATGGCTTGTAATCTATTTTTCCCAAAATGCATAACTTTACATTTCTTCACATTAAACTGATATGCATTATCTTTTGCTCATATGACAGTCTATTTAAATTGTCCTGCAAAACTCTCCTCATCATCTTGATTAGCTATTACTCTATCTAATTTTGCATCATCCAAAAACAACTGAATATTGCCTTTCAGGTTATTTCCTATATCATTTATGTACAAATTAAACAGCAGTGACCCTGCACCGAACCTTGCGGCACACTAGTGGTGCACTGCAAGTTTCAGTGCTGTATATCCTCTTCATATACCACTTTTTGATATCTTTCCAGCAACCACCCTCTTAACAGAGTTCCATTTTGTATTCTGTCAAATGTCTTTGCAAAATCCAGTAGAATCACTATATATCAATTTCCTTTTTCCTGATACTTCTGTCATTAGTATATAAAAACTGCAGCATCCCTTTAGGCCCCCACCCACCTTTACTTTCTGAATTGACCATCCTGTTCAGTATTTTTGGTTGAGAGATTAGATTCCTCAGTTGGTCATTCTTACACTCACTCACTTCTTGGGTGCCTTCACACAAACTCACTTGCTTCCACCATAGTTTCCCTGAATTTGCACATCAGCATGCTTAGTGAACAAAGCTCTCTAAACACCTAACCTCAAAATCATTTAGATGCAGTCCATCAGAATTGTACAAATCGTTCTTTCCATCCACAGACCACAGATCCACAAATCCTACATTATTCCTTCTGCACAATCTATGTATAGACTCATTGGCTATCAATGCCCTCCTGAGTTCACCATGGTAGGAGACTTACAAACTTCACCTTCTCACTCTTCAGTTTTGCCTCTTCTAACAACTCCTTTACATTCTCCCTCATAGAGGGAGAATGTAAAGGAGTTTCTCTCTGAAATCATTTACCAAGACAATCGTTTCCTTTGACTTACCTTTTTACATCCAGATGGCATGGCTAATATTGTGAATTTTTGCACCTGAAAACACAATTTTGTCACACTTTCATTAAGTACTCCTCTGATCTTTGAGTCTCCATATATAATTTTTTCCTTAACTTGTTTTTCTTGTTTGTTTGATTGGTCTTTATTATTCCATTGGACTGCCTGCTTCTTTCTCTTTTCAGCTTTGCTAATATCTTGCCATTGCTGCAATTTTTCAAATTTGCACTTTGTCCTATGAAGGTTAACATTCAAGCACGCAGTTTATTTATTAACATCCATTTCGTTCTCCTCTATTTCCACGGCCGCACGTTCAGCATTAATAACATCATTTTTCATCCTACCAGATGAATTTTCTTATAAAATTCATACAAGTTCCTACAAGTTGGCCTGCTATGAACAGACAGGAAAATCAGCTAACAACTGCATGGAAAAAAAAACAAAAACAAAAAATACATCTGACGTTATGACTATGGTCAATCAGGCCTTGCAGACTATGCTTTAGATATGGCTCATAGAATCAATTGGGAAAAGAGCACCATGCTCCATCAAAAGTAACTTTAGAAGAGAATATTTTTGGAATCTGCAGCTGATCTCAGAAATCAACCTAATTTTAATAAATATGGCTGCATGAAACTTATCAAAATATGGGAAGCACTAATACTTTGAGATCCCAGTTTAAATCCTAGGCCACCAACAGATGCCCCCAGAGCATACCCCTTAGTCAGGACTAGTCTTTTGTCCACGTGTTTGACTTAGTTTTGTGTATCTTCACCCTTGCACACAAGTAGTAATGCACTATAGGTTTTGCAGTATTTTTGTGTGGGATTCTTTAGTTATTTATTTATTTATTTTTTGAAATATGGGAAAGAGACTTTAGTTGAACAGCTAAAGTCATAAATATTAATGTTTTGAGGATTATATATTTGAAGAGATATGCTTACACCACTCTCTTATAAATACCACTGGAATATGTTTGCTAAAGTATGGTTGCATTACCCACAATAAGTTTAAAAAAAAAAAGTTAGTATGTGTTCTCTGAGATAAAATGGTGGGATATCACTCTCTTTCATAATGCTGAAGTAAAGTTACTAATGTCTTAGTCGGCCATCACATGTATTTCAGAGCTTATTATTTGCTTTTCATATCTAAAATTATATGGTTTCTTTAAGATATTGTCTCCTGTTAAAAAAAAAAAAAATTCCTATTCAAAATGCTCACTAAAAACAAGATTATACAAGACAACAGTTGGTTCTCATTATTCCAAATCTTTATTCCCAAGGCCTACTACCCACTGTGACAAACTGCCAAAGAATTCATGCTAATAGGAATGCTGTTGTTAAAGGAAATTTGTTTTAGGAAACTGTCTATTATTGCAACCTATTCTCTCCTTCTCCCTCACTTACAATTGCAGAATGATTATTCGAAATTCAATCATATGCATTTTGTGTTGTAACACAAATATAACTTTTAGTGAATGTGTTGAATTTAAGTCTTTTATTAACCTAGATATATTTTTTTAATGGTGTGTGGTGCAATTTTTATATTTGACAGCATTGGAGGAGAATCTCTTGCCGTTGCTCAAAATACATATGCTGTGAGCTGGTTTCGAGGGAAGGAACTAAATATGGTGTTTGGGTTGCAACTAAGTTTTGCACGGGTGGTAAGTTTAATATCTTTTTCTTTTTATATTAGTTCTTTATGGTGTTTTAATTTTAAAAATGTTTGAAGATGTTGTTTAGCAAAAACATACTTTTTTTTTTTAAACATGAATCTGTGAAACTTCAACTTTAATTCACTTTGTTAATATTTATTTATATAGACAGTTTTTCTTAAATGTTATTGCCAGTTTTCTTAATTGGGTATTGAACAAAAATTGCATTTTCACATGCTTAGAAAGTTGACTAATTTGATATTGGATAATTCAGTGTACTGCATGATACATAATGTATCCCTTTCCTCCACTAGCTAAACAGTTTTATACTCTGGTTATGTCAAGGGCCGCATCTTGTTGTATTAATGTGGGATTCTGACATTTCAGATGACTCTTTAAAAGCTGTGGAGTAGAAATTATAGGTCATGCAGATCATTTTGATATTGTGTTTAATGCCACTTTTCTGTATAATATGATTCATATCAATGATGAATAACAGTGAAGGCCTGATTTACAACTTAAATATAGTGTGTATATTGCTTAGTATAATGCCTTGTTTACACCATATAATTTTAGCATTTTGAACAGCTTTTCTCTTGGCACTTGTCATGTACTTTTTTCCAGATCTATAAAACTTAAATATGATCCTTGTTATATTCTATTTCTCTTAAAACGAAAAATCTGATCCTAAGTTTTTCTCTTCCAATTTTTTTTTTTTTTTTTTTAGTCCTTTTCTCAAGTATGCTTGAATAAAATCTTACCTGGGACACTTAATAGGGAAATTCTTGTAATTCTCCCATTTAATTTTATTTTCATTTTTATAGATGGATACTATGAGAGCTCTTCTCCAGTCATCGTGAAATTTGATCTTCTTACCGAATTCTTGTGAATTATTCATGTGCTTACTGTAAAACTTTTGCGCTTCCTTATTTAAGCATTTCCGGTTGAATATTATCTACTCTGTCTTTCCATCATTCATATTTTTGATGATGTTTCTACCAAGTATTGATATGTACTCTTGACTGCATCGTTCTTGAAATATTTTCTACTACTGTTTTGTCATTTCTTATTTCATTTAATAATCTTTCAATATTGTTAAATGAAACAAGAAGTGACAGAATGTTAAATGAAAATTTTCAGAATAATTGCTACAAACATCTAGAATATCTTTATCTTCAGTTTCTTTGCCACCTTTATCATCTTGACAGTATTCTTTCCTTCATTGCTAAGTTTTCTTGAATATTCTTTAGACCATTTTGTCATCTTCTTGATATCTTCTACATTCTTACCAAAGCTATCTCATGATTCTGTTAACTACTTTAATACTGAGTCTCTTATGTTTGATTCTTGTTTTCAAATATGTTTCTTGAATAATAATTGTATATTTTAGTCTGCATTTCACTACTGAAAGTCACTTAACTTTGATTCTTTGTAAAGATTTCTTACTTTTCTTTTTGTTATAATATTCAATTTCATTCTGCTAAAAATTAAATTGTGATCACTTTCTATTTCAAACCCCTTGTATATTCTTGTGTTCTGAAATAGCATGAAGATAATGCTAAGACTTGTGCACTACTTTATAGAACATGATATTATTAATGACTAGCTCATGTACTGAACAGAAATAGATTAGGATATTGAAAACATTATCTGTAGAATTTGTTGTAAAATTGAATATGCATTTCAGCCTATTTAGACTCTTCAAATGTATTTACATGCTGGCAGATTTCTTCTGATAAAACTAACTCCATGAATTCAAAAAAACTGTCGGTAGTCATCATGAAATTCCTGATATGTACCCTCAGAGCAGAGGTGGAGTGGTACAGGATATTATGATAGCACTAAACAAAAAAAGGTTAGATCACTAGTAACTTGCACTCAACAGTTTCTTTCCAAATTAATGTGAGATCTTATATCAGTTTTCCAAGGGCACCTTACTGCATCAATCCACCTAGATCTTGGTCTTCCTTGGGGTCTTTTTCTTGGTATTTGGGAAAAGAAAAGAATATCAACAACAACAAAAAAATGTTTTGCTGACCTTTCCTCTCCAGTTTGTGACAATGTCACCTGAGATTAAGTGAAATGTTTTACTTGTTCTATAGATTCTCCATTCAGGAGTTAGTTGATATTTTCAGTGTTCCTGCCTATTTTTTCAGGCTTAGTCTTATTATTTCTGATTATCATACCAAATTTATTACATCAATTATTCAATTTAGTCAAGGAAATCTCAAAAACTTGTACATTTAGGAGCATAACATCACTGCATAAAGTAAAGACCTGAGATTAATATCTCCAATTTTGATATCAGATTTGATGCCACTTTCCTTCATAATATAATCCTTAAAGATAACGAATAATAATGTACACCCTTATCTTATACCTGACTTAATATCAGACATCTATATACCTCCTTCACTTCTAACCACTGACTTACAACTTAAATAAAGACTAAGTATTGTCGATATAATGTCCCATTTACAGATATAATTGTAGCATTTTGAATAGCTTTTCTACGGGTGCCTTGTCATATGCCTTTCCCATATCTGCAAAACTTAAATACAGATACCTATTATATTTCCATAATTTCTCAACTGTTTGTCTGAAAGTGAAAATTTGATCCTGGTAGCCTCTATTTGACCTGAGCCTATCTTTCTTCTCTAAGTTTTCCTTCAAATTTTTCTTAGCCTTTTCTCAAGTTTTTTTGCATAAATTTTACCAGGAACACTTGTAGGAAATTCTTTTATAATTCTCACATTGGTTTATTTTCCTTTTAGAAAACAGAGGTTGGTACTATTTAGAGCTCTACTCCATTCATCTGAAATTCAGCCTTCTCCAGCCTTTCTGAATTATGCAAGTATAGCCACCATAAAACTTTTAGACCTCCATTGTTTGAGCATTTTTGGTTGAATATGTTCTGTTGAACATGTACCAATCTTGTGTATGCACCATTGAACTCACTGCTACATCTCCACAGGATGAAGGAACTCAAGTGTATGAGGTAGAGGTACTAGAACTGTTGCACACACTGAATAAGAATTCTGCAATGAGAACTGCTGGAATAACAGAACAGATACAAAAAAGACTGTTTAGATGAACTGGCTCTTCTTTTGACCTATATCATTTGAGTCTCAGAACAGGAAAGATTTCACAGGAGTGGAAAGAATGGTAATATCGTTGTACAAGGGTGATACAAAGACTGATGTATCCAACCATTGACCTATCTGTATCTCAGGAGTGGATGAAGATTTTGGAAAAGTTGGTTATTGCTCGCATTCAGAAATGGATTGACAGAGAATCCCTACTTTGCAACGAACAGCGTGGCTTTATTAAGGGAAAGTCATTCTCAAGCAGCTTGCTCACATTCTGTAATAATGTTACCACTGAATTAGAAGACTGTTGCATAAATTGGCAAATATGGGATTAGATTATAAAATATTAGTGGGGATAATATTGATATGCTGCAAGTAAAAAAAAGAATGAATATGGAAGAATAACTCTTCTAAATGCAACTTGCTCACATTCTGTAACAATGTTACCATTGAGCTAGACAAGGGGAATGGATACACCATGATACTTTTGGATTTTGCTAAGGCTTTTGACAGAATACAGCATGGTAGACTATTGCATTAATTGGAGAATATGGGTTGAGGTTAGAGAATATTAGCATGGATAAGAGGATGGCTGACTGACAGATATCAAAAAGTGGTCTTCGGGGGATGTGAGTCTGCAAGATTTATGGTAACCAGTGGTGTACCACTTGTTATTCAATCTCAAACAGTCCATTGTTATTCAATCTGTACATTAATGCTATTGGGAAGGTTTTGACAGGCAACATGCAGCTATTTGTTGATGATACAAAGATAGGTAGAGTAATCAGGAATGCACCTGATATTCTCTACTTGCAGAATGATTTGAATAGGCTGGAATTGAAGGCATGAGAAAATGGATCTCTGTTCAATGCCAGTAAATGCAAAGCCATGCACTTTGGCGGGGTGCTTAAGGGTCAAAGCTGTATAACTGAGAGGAGACCTCCACATAGCCTTTAAAGGAATGCGGAGAACCGACCAGGGCTTCTGACCTAATGTCCAATCCTCACCTTCTCGTGGTGCACCCTGTTGGGTATCTACTTTGATACTGAACGAACGAGGATGGGCTGGCAATTTGGGATTTAGCCGACCAAATTGTATTCTTATTGGTTAAACCAAAATAAAAATTGAAGGCATGAGAAAATGGATCTCTGTTCAATGCCAGTAAATGCAAAGTCATGCACTTTGCCGGGGTGCTTAAGGGTCAAAGCTGTATAACTGAGAGGAGACCTCCACATAGCCTTTAAAGGAATGCGGAGAACCAACCAGGGCTTCTGACCTAATGTCCAATCCTCACCTTCTCGTGGTGCACCCTGTTGGGTATCTACTTTGATACTGAACGAACGAGGATGGGCTGGAAATTTGGGATTTAGCCGACCAAATTGTATTCTTATTGGTTAAACCAAAATAAAAAATGATGGTACAACATGACAAAATTTCATGCCGGCTGGGGCGTCGCCCGGTTAAACAAGGCCCCCGTTGTTTTTGCCAGGGAACCAGGGCGAACAGCGAAAAGTCAGCTACTGGAACAAATCTGAAAACAAACCCCAACTCAACATCACCAGAGTTAAAGATCGGTACTATCAACGTAAGAAGCCTGAATGGCAAAGAAATGGAGTTAGCTGAGGAATTAGATAAGTACCAGATCGACATAATAGGGGTGACTGAAACAAAAAAGACCAAAACTGGTGAGATCTTTCTGAGCAATAAATACAAAATGTTATATTCAGGCAATAACAATCAAGGAAAAGAAGGAGTAGCCATAGTATTCAACACAAAATACGAGGCTAATCTTCTTGAATGGCAGTCAGTCTCAAGTAGAGTAATGTGGGCAAATATCCGAATGGGGAACTGGACAATGAGACTTATTTGTGCCTATGGTCCCACAGAAGGCTCTACTAAGGTAGAAGTGGAGGAATTTTTTGAGGCTTTAGAAAAAGCAACTGACACAATGAAAAAGGAAAAGTTGGTCCTTGTTGGGGATCTAAATAGTAGAGTAGGAAATGATTGTGAGACATACAAAAATATTTTGGGAAAATTTGGAGAAAAGAGCAAAGCTAATAATAATGGCAAATATCTGTTGGATTTCTGCTCAGGACATGGACTGGTTATTACTAACACCATGTTCCAACATAAAAATGTGCACAAATTCACATGGAGAGAAGAGGCTAGGAATAAGAAAAGTCTCATTGACTATGTTATTGTTGATAGTGATGTTTTCTCCCTGGTGCAGGACACCAGAGTGTACAGAGGATTTGAAATTGGAAGTGATCACTATTTAGTCTTGAGCAGGATAAAATTGAATTTCATATTGAAAAGAATAACATGTAAGAAAGTTTTAAAGCGAATAAAAGTTGAGCAGCTCTCAGATGTAAACTGTAGACTAAAATACAGAAATATTATTGAAAAGAAAATGAAAGAGTTTGAGAACAGGAATCAAACCTTGGAGATTCAGTGGCAAACTCTGAAGGAAACATTGATTGATTCTGCCAGAGAGGCATGTGGTGAGGTTGTGTGCAAAGATAAAAAAATCAGAACTCCCTGGTGGACACAGGAAGTTAAAGAGGCAGTGAAGGAAAAGAAGAAAGCATATCAAAAGTTCCTGGCAAATAAGTCAGCTTTTACTCTTACAGAATACAGAGACAAATGTAAGAAAGCTAAACAGTGTGTAAAACTAGCTAAACAAAAGTCATGGGAGGACTTTGGCAAGAATATAGAAAATAAATATCAAGAAGGTGGCAAAATATTCTGGAGGTTGTTGAAGAAGCTTAGGAATGGAGGAAAGAGTGCTGTAAAAGGAATTAGAGATGATAAAGGTGAAATGAAAACAGGAGAAAAAGATATCCTTGAAGTATGGAGTAATTACTTTGAAAAACTGCTAAATGAAACAAGCAGTGATGACAGCACAGTGATAAAAAACACTGACCAGGCATGCAGTCAGGAATACATATCCATACTTGAAGTAGAAAAAGCCATCAAAGGCTTGAAATGTGGAAAGGCAGCAGGAGTAGATGATATTCGACCAGAAATGCTGAAGTATGGTGGTATAAGAGTCTTACAGTGGCTGCACTGCATAGTTCAGAAAGCCTGGACAGAGGGACGAATTCCTGATGATTGGAGTAGAGCTCTCATAGTACCCATATATAAAAAGGGAAATAAAACTGAATGTGAGAATTACAGAGGTATTTCCCTACTGAGTGTTCCTGGCAAGATCTATGCAAGTATACTTGAGAAACGGTTGAGAAGAATTGTGGAAGAAAAGCTTGGTGAAGAACAAGCCGGATTCAGGCCAAATAGAGGCTGTCGGGATCAGATCTTCACTTTACGACAAATAGTCGAGAAAGCATGGGAATATAACAAAGATGTGTATTTAAGTTTTGTTGATTTGGAAAAGGCATATGACAAGGTGCCAAGAGAGAAGCTATTCAATACGCTGCAGTTATATGGTGTCAATGGGGCATTATATCAAGCAATACTTAGTCTGTATTTGAGTTGTGAGTCAGCAGTTAGAATTGAAGGAAGTACAGGAAGATGGTTTAATGTTAAATCTGGTGTGAGACAAGGATGTACATTATCCCCTCTGTTATTCATTATCTATATGGATCACATTATGAAGGAATGTGGTATTAAACCTGATATCAAAATTGGAGATGTTAATGTCAGCTCTTTGCTTTATGCGGATGATGTTATACTTCTAAATAAATCCGCTACAAGTCTGCAAGATTCTCTGACTAAATTGAATAGCTGTTGTAATAGATATGGTATGAAGGTTAGCAATAAAAAGACAAAGACAATGAAAATAGGCAGAATCATTGAAAATGTCAACTGTGTTGTGAATGGAGAACCTGTGGAACAAGTAAAACATTTTAGCCACTTGGGCACAATTTTTACTGAAGATGGTAAACTAAATATAGAAATAGACAACAGAATCAGCAAAGCTGGTATCGTGGGAAGTCAATTGAATAAATTCATATGGAATAAGAAAGAAATTAGTCGGAACACTAAATTAGCTGTATACAAGACTGTGTTCAAACCAATTTTAACTTATGGATCTGAGAGCTGGGTCAGAAGTAAAACACTTGACCAAAGACTAGAGACCGCAGATATGAGAGTCCTGAGAAAGATTAGAGGCGTGAACAGATGGCATCAATGGCAATATCATATTAAAAATGAGGATATTAGGAAAGAACTTGACATTGTCAGCATCCAGGAATGCGTTAGCAGAGCTAATCTCAGATGGTATGGTCACTTAAATAGAGTGGGAGAGGAAAGATTAGCAAAACAAGTGTTCTCTGCCAGGTTGGCAGGAAAACGACCCAGAGGAAGACCAAGATATAGGTGGATTGATACGGTACAAAGTGCCTTAGACGATAGAAATATAAGATCTGATAATGTTGGAGTCTTGACAAGTAACAGACTGATTTGGAGGAAAATTGTAGATAGGAAGTTAGTAATGATGTAATTTTTTCATGTAGTACTGTCATATCCTGTACACCCCTTGAGGGTACATGGCAGGAATTTGATGATGATGATGATGATGATGATGATGATGATGCACTTTGGCATGATTATATATCCAATGTTGTATTATATTGGTGGGATTATACTAGAAGAAACTGATCAGGCTAATGATCTTGGAGTGTTAGTAGATAGGAAGTTGAAATTCAGGGACCATGTAGCAAAGATTTCAAATCCAACTCAAAAGATAATTGCAATGCTGAAATGAACCTTAACATTTAAAAGAAAAGCTTAACATATAAGGAAGTCCAAAAGACATATTTCGGTGATTACACCACATTTTTTTAATTATTCAGTTATACAGTATACTGAAATAATAATAGTTCCTGACAAGTTTCGTAAATCGTAGGATTTACATCTTCGGGGTAAATAGTATAACTTAAAGTTTAAACAAGAGAAATTAATAAATACAAATCATAATCATCTGGCTATTCATAAACTCAAATAACAGAATGCAGATATAAAACGTTATTGACGTTGAACAATACTGGATGATGTCACGTGTTCTTGTTCATACAGTCTGAGCTCAGATTGAGGTAGATTTTTTATTAGAGCTGATCACACTTGATGGAGAATTAAACCTTGATTTTTATTGAATTGGGTTGGGTTTTTCAGCATATTAGCAGCTTCTTTAAATTTTCTTATATAGCAGTTGTTTTCTATGTATGACATCATCGTTTTTTGCCATAGTACATCGTATTCAGTGGAAGTGGTATGGAAAGCAAGACCCATTTTTGTTCTCTTTTGTATTGTACGTCTTTTTGGTGTTCAGCCATGCGTATTTCTCCAGATCTTCCTGTCTGTCTTATGTAGCAAATCCCGCAAGAGCAATGGATTTTAATCACCGAAATATGTCTTTTGAACCAATTAGCCACGGAAGTCTACGCCTGCAAATATAAGGAAGTCATTTAGCCTGTTTACAAGATCATAATATAAATTCACTTGAAGTGTTATGCATAGATCTGGTTTTGTGGTTTCTGTGGTGATGCTGATACAGTAGAAAGAGTGCAAAGGAAGGTGTTGAAGATGATATCAGATTTGTGGAATAAAGATTATGAAGACTAATTGAGAAGTTGTGGGCCGACTCAAACACTAGCAAACAGGAGAAAGAGGGGTGATACAATTGTGACTTATAAGCTTCTGAAAGGATCATACAGAATACCAGAAGATTTAACTTTTCATTTTATGAAGGGTGGAGAGAGAGGATGAGAGGACATCCATGGAAGTTAGGAATGAATGCAGTCAAGAAGAAGGCTGAGAGCTAGATTTTTCTTTCATAGGTGGTGTGTGATTGAAAGATTGTCATTGGAGTCTGTGAGTGCAGGTAGTGCAAATGAATTTAAGAAAAGCTGAGACAACTGGTGTGGGTGATATGTAGCCTCTCTTTTTCTCTCTCAACGTTTTCTCAAGGAGTCAGGAGATTTCTCTTAATAATAATATCATCCACCCTAGCTGCCTGTCCACAGTTCGGGTTTTTGATTTCCTTTTCTACCTAAGCATTGATTTGCATTCCTGTTGAATGTTTTCTACTTGTGTTGGTCACTGCTTGTTTCATTTAGCACTCTTTCAAAATAATTACTCCAGATATCTAACATATTATTATTAGGCCTCCATGGAGGTCTAATAATCAGTGATTCATTAAAATGAAATTAAAATTTAAAATGAACTTTTATTCATTTTAAAACTTTTATATATTCTTCTTTTCAATATGAAATTCAATTTTATCCTGCTCAAGACTGAATAGTAATTACTTCCAATTTCAAATCCTCTGTACGCTCTGATGTCCTGCACCAAGGAGGTGCAGGACATCAGGACATCACCATCGACAATAACATAGTCAATGAGACTTTTCTTATTCCTTGCCTCTTCTCTCCATGTGAATTTGTGCACATTTTTATGTTGGAACATGGTGTTAGTAATAACCAGTCCATGTCCTGAGCAGAAATCCAACAAGTATCTGCCATTATTATTAGCTTTGCTCTTTTCTCCGTAATTTTCCCAAAAAATTTTGTATGTCTGACAATCATTTCCTACTCTACTATTTAGATCCCCAACAAGGACCAACTTTTCATTTTCATTGTGTCAGTTGCTTTTTCTAAAGCCTCAAAAAATTCCTCCACTTCTACCTTAGTAGAACCTTCTGTGGGACCATAGGCACAAATATGTCTCATTTTCCAGTTCCGCATTCTGATATTTGCCCACATCACTCTAGTTAAGACTGCCTGCCATTCAAGAAGATTAGCCTCGTATTTAGTGTTGAATACTATGGCTACTCCTTCTTTTCCTTGATTGTCATTGCTTGAGTATAACATTTATTTTTGATTTTTGGTCACATTACTTTATTACTAAATGACAACAATAGATGGCATGATACATCACATCATTTGAAAGTGGTGACTTTTGATGGTGTGTTTTGGTTTGATAAAATGAAATCTGCAACACAAGTCCAAAGGTATTTCCACATACAATACAGCAAAGAATCTCCTAGTGGGTGCACGATCTACACATGGCACAAGAATTTTGTGAAAACAAGCTGTTCTGTGCATCATCCAAACTCAATCAGAAGGCCACATGCTGCTGCATCACCTCATCTCCCATTTTCTTGGCAGATGGATTGATCGAGGGGTGCCTCTAGCATGGTCACCACATTTCCCCACCAACCTTCACCATTAGATTTTTTCTTGTGGGGTTTTTCAAAAGATCGAGTGTTTGTACCACCAGTACCAGCCAATTTGGATGAGCTGCATTCCAGAATTACTGCCACCATTGCTGAAGTTACACCAGATATGCTCTGCTGCATGTTTCAGGAAATTTATTACAGATGGGACGTCTGCAGAATTACTGGAGATCATAGTTATATTGAACTTTAACTGTCTGAGTTGAAACTTCAAGTGTTACATTACATTTGCACGGTAATAAAAATATTTCGTCTATTGCTATTTTACCTTCTGTTGTCATTCAGATTTGTATACCCCTTTTGAAACACCCTGTATATATTCACTATAAATATTAAAAAGATAGGGCAACAGTGCACAGTTCTGCTGCACACCTTTTTCTACTTGAACATTGTGTGTTTCTCCAAGGACTGTTTTTACTGAAGCTTTTTGGTTGTCATACAGCTCTCTTATCAAGAGAATTAGATGTTCAGGTATTCCCATTGATCACATTACAATCCACAGTCTGTTGTGATCCACACAATCAAAAGTTTTCTTACAATAAAATACTTGAATACTTCCTTCTGAAATTCTGCTTTTTCCATAATCCATGAACATTTCTCATGTCTGCTATCTGGTCTTTAGTTCCTCTTCCTCTCCCAAAGCCTGCCTGTTCTTGTGGCATTTCTCTATTCACGTATGGCTCCAGCCTTTGTTAAGATCACTTTCGGCATAACTTGACTTGCTTCTGAAATTAAAGTAATGGTTCTATAACTCTCACAATCTCTTTGATTTGATTTTTTTTTGGAATTGGTATGAATACTGATGTTTTCCAATCTCTAGGCCAGTATATTTTCTTCCAAACCTGTTAACAAATTTCAGTCTGTATGTTCTCTACTTCATCCCCCTGCTGCTCTCAATAATTCCACTGACTTCATCAGCTCCAGGAGCTTTTCCTTTTGGCAGTTGTTCCATTGCTGATATCACTTTGCTTTTCATTATTATTGGTTTTTCAACAAATTCTCTCCTTCACTATTATCATCTTTCTTGTACAAATCCTCTTCATTCTTTTCCCATCTTTTTTCATTTCTGCTTCTTCCATCAAGCATTTTTCTGAATTACTTTTTACAACTCCTAATCTCTAGGGATAAACTTCCCTTAAGTTCATTTATCTTTCGAAACAGACATTTCTTGTTCTACCCATAATGTTGCTTCCTTCAGTTTCCTTGCAACTTTTGTTTAGATGTTTTTCGTTATCTTTCCTAGCTGTTTCTGAAAATCTGCACTCATTTGTCTAGCCCTTTCTTTGTTTCTCTGAAGTTTCATTTTTCTTCTTTCCTCTGCTATTTGATTAGCTTCTTCTGAGAGCCATTAAAATCTTTCTTCCTTGTTACTTATTATTACTTCGTTATTAGTCATTTTTACTTAGTCTTCTTTGCTTCTTCTATTACTGTACATTTTGTTTTTCCCCACAGTTCTGATTCTCTCCTGTCCTCTCCAAACTTTTTAATTTCTTTCCAAACTTCTGCTTTAAATAATTCGTTTATATGATTTAAATCAAATCTGATACTGTCATTTTGTTTCATTTTTAGCCCTTAGTTTTAATTTAACTTCAGCTTTCAATAATACATTAGAAATATATACACGTTTACACAAGAATAATGTTTAATTTGCCAAATATTTTGGTCTGTAA